>NW_023412572.1:0-11100 GCF_903995425.1 Onychomys torridus
AGAAGCCGACAAACTCACGACTACAAGTCGAGCAGATACAATACTCTACTTAAAAACTATACACTGAACAATAGAAAAAATAGAGTATTAAAAACCCATTAAATATACAAACTAGAAGGCGTGTTGTATTTAGGGGAGTAGTGTATATACCAAGCTCGGAAAGGACTCTCCAGTCCAATCAGAAGCTTGTGCTTTATTTCTCTGGTACTCAACACCTCAGATTTCTTCCTACACCTTGCTAATTAACACATTGGTCTACCAACCTATACTGATATTTGGTTCCTTGGAGTGACGTACCTGTAGCCGCACAGATCCCTATGACAAATTTTGTGCGCTCTATTGTATAATACGCTCGTTTGATCCTTCCACAGAGCACTAGTGTGATAATGCCTCTGAGGTTTACCAGCCTTGCTTTTGCTCGGATAGGCTAAACAAGGGGTTAGGGGGTGGGGATGAAGGGGCTTAGGTGGGAGTCCGGGTGGGTGGGAGAAAAGGGTGTGAGGGCGGGGTCGACCTTTGCTCTGCCTCTCCTTTCCTCCCAACAACAGAGGCCTGGCATGGGCGAATCCATGATCTGTTCTATATCCAGCGTCCAAGTATTGCTGCATGACCAACTACTCACAACTGCAGTGCGTTTCTTGAGAGCTCTGCCTTCTGCTTTACACTCTCAACGTCCCTTCCACCTCGCGCTCGCGACAATATCCCCTTTACAGCCTCTGTATGCATGACTGAGACAGCTTCCCGCCTGTATCTTGAGGCCCCTCTGAGGAACCCTCAGGTCCTCCTTCCCTCTCAGTACGTTGGGTGGTTCTCTTCGTTAGCTGTGGTGGTCCTCACCAGTGTCTAGTGATGTGGTTTTCTCTGATAGCATTTCACCTTAAGTTGCAGTTAAGTCATTACTGAATTCCATTCCGCGATGCACTTTGGTGGATTTTGATTACTATTAACGCTTATCTCCTCTCCCCCACTGATTTTAGGACATAGTCCTGGGAGAGTGCACTGGGCTTGCACCTCAGGAAGACCTGTCTATGTGTCAGGCCTTTGCCGCCCTTCCTGAACGTACTACCTTCAGTCCTCATCAGGCTTTAACAAAACAGCCCAGCACGGGGAAATTATTCCGAGACCCAGGCGGTGGGGAGGACCGAGATTTAGCCCTGCTCCTCCAGCTCTCTCACCCTTGGTTCTTTCGTGTACGCCATGTTATCTTTCCACCTACCACAGCTGGCTGACGTCCAACTCTCCCCGCTGAAGCGTTTCTTGTTGGGTTCTGCTGCCCGTGTGGCTAGCAGGAAGGTCACACAGAGAACTCGGGCATATCAGAACATTTGGTTATTGGCTGTGGGATGATGGATCTTTGAATAGAAGTTTAAGATTAATATATAACTGATTAAAGTGGTGCTTCTTTATAAAGAATAAATTTAAACAAAAAATAGAAGCCTAAGCTTGACGAAGAGAGGCAGATTGAATCCAGTTTATTTTTATACTTTCCTGAGCTCTGCCCCCCCCCCCCACACACACACAAAAAGGTTTTAAAAGGACAAATAGAACACAAGGTGGGGCAGTGGATTGGATGAGCAGAAAGCAGTGGTCAGGTGGAAATGGGAACTGACTTGAAAGGTCAAAGAAAGCTGACTCCCCCCCCCCCCCCCCAAGCCTGAACAGGGGGTCCTATGAGAGCCAGGCTGATTGGAAGGCCCAGGTGTTGGAGCACGCAAACATGAGAGTTGGCTCGAAGCCTTGCGTGGACTTCTGCCTTCTCACACAGGATGTGACTGCTCTGCCCTGCAGGAGACTAGCAGCTTGAGGGTGGGTCAGGTCTGGTGTCCGACTCCAGAAGGTCCCCAGCAGACCCAAGCAGGTTCTCAAGAGATGGGGGGATTCCCCTTGGAGGCAAACTGACCACTCCAGGAGAAAAGTCCCAGCAATGATGTTGTTTGGGGATCATCTCGTGAGATAACAGGAGCCCCCAGACTGGGAGGCCTTTACACAGACCATGTCAGCTTTCTAGCACCCCCTTTCTAGGAAGCATGGGGAAAGCCTGGAACAGCATGAGAGCTGTGGTAGGTAGCCAGCAGCAGAAAGATAGATGTGTGTGCCTGTGGCGAGAATAAATGACCTCAACTAGAGCGTTTGAAGCCCAGGAACTAGCTTTGGGGGCAAAAATAAAGATTGTCAGAGGAATGGCAAATTTGGAGATCTCTTCCAGAGAGAATAAAAAGACAAAGAGATAGAATGGAGAATGAAAGAGAAAATGTGGACATTGGTCCAAGAAATCCAACATTCAAATAACATTGGTTCCTAAAGAAAGAGTCGGGAGGCTGTGGGGGAGGGGCCATTGGCAAAGTGCTGTCTCACAGCTGCCCCCCCCCCCCAACTGACGCTCAACACCTGGCCTATTGGCCTGTACATTTGTGTTTCAAGTGTCAAGAGAGTGCTTTAGCACAGTTCTCTGGAACACAGTTACTGTATGGTTTTGCGGTACTTCGCACACTGTGGACCGAGGTCCGGCACCTCCACTCCTAGGGGAACTCCTCACAAGGGCAGAGTTGTTGGCCGTTGGAGGAAATGTTTTCCTGTGCTTTGGAAGAGGGCTGTATTTCAACAGGGCTGACCCACAGCCATCCTCAACAGTGGCCTCTTTGAGCTGCACGGAGGGCTCCCGGGTATCATTTCCTTCCTTGGGGTCTCTGCTGGCGGCTCACCCTGCTGGCTGGGGAGCCCTGGCTGTTCTCCCGCAGTCTCACCTGTGAGTCTTGCTTCCATAGGCTTTTGAAAACAAAACAAACAAGGGGCTGGGAACTTAGCTCAGTGGTAGAGCGCTTGCCTAGCAAGTGCAGGACCCTGGGTTCGGTCCTCAGCTCTGAAAAACAAAACAAAACAAAACAAACAAACAAACCGGGGCCTTGGCATGCAACCCACACTGGCCTGGAATTTGGAATCCTCCTGCCTCCCGAGTGCTGAGGTCACAGACATCCACTACCTCACCCAGCTGTGTCATCCTTTCTTCCTAGTCCTAGAGGAGTTTCCTCTTTTGATGTGTTGTCTAGCAGTCCGTAAACAATTCAACCATTTTCTGCAAATTTGTCTCTCTCTCTCTCTCTCTCTCTCTCTCTCTCTCTCTCTCTCTCTCTCTCTCTCTTTTTTTTTCCCCAATGCTACACGAATCATTTTGCATTTACACGTGCCCGTGTCAGATAAACTCCTAGAAATAGAATTGTTGGGCTGAAGGGGACTTTGTAGAAAAATTTCCCAGGGGTTGCCTTCCAGGCTGTCCCACCAACACCATGTGAGAGGGCCAGTTATGCCCCACACCCACAGCACTCAGGGCTCTGATTCTTACAGATATTTGCCAAGCTGGCGGGGAAAACATATTTTCTCTGTGTGGTTTTCATTTGTATTTGAAAAGGGGTTTTTCAATGCATTTAAGAGCTTTTGGGTGTGTGTCCTTTCCTGCTTGTAGATCCCCCCACCCCCAACCCCTCCCCCCCCGCCCACCCCACCCCGTCATTGCCCTCGTGGTCACTGACTGGCCCGGTCTGGTCATCTGAGAGAGCTGCAGATAGACCAGGGAAATTAGGCCTCTGTGGTAGGAATTGCAAATATTTGCTCCTGGTTTGTCATTTGCCTTTCGACTTTGCATGTGGTGTTTGCCATGCAGAAGTCTGTAATGTATGCATAGTCAAATTTTTCAATAGCTTTTGTGCCTTGTGGAATTTCTGTTTTCCTTAGAACAGTAATCCTTTCTAAGAAAGAAATCCTTCTTTGCTTCAGATTATTAAAAAATTCTGAAATTGCTTCTAGCACATGCATGGTTTTATTTTTATTTTAGAATGGTTGATCCTTCTGGAATTTATGTTAGTGTGAGGGACAGACAGTGGCAGCTTACTTTTTTTCTAGATGACTGTCCTTCACCCAGCACCATTTATTGAACAATCCATCTTTATCTCATGTATTCAGGACTGTCTTTGTCTCACTGAATTTCCTGCATTTCAGAGTATTCAATGGCCCTAAACTCGCACCATTGGCAGGCTGTAGTCTTGTTAAACTACATGTCTTGTTTTGTTAAACTAACATGTCTTGCTGTGGGGAGTGGGCAATGTAAAGAGGACTCCTCATTTACACTTCTTTTTCATAATTTTATTGGCTCCTTGACAGGTCATTTTTTCCATATGAGCATGCAAATGCTTTATTCCAAATGCAAAAATCCTGTTGTTTTGATTGTGCATCTGGTCGAGGCAGGCTTTCCTGGAACTCACTCTGTAGACCAGGCTGGCCTCAAACTCACAGAGATCGCCTGCCTCTGCTTCCCAAGTGCTGGGATTAAAGGCGTGCACCACCACCGCCTGGCTGATTGTGCATCTGTTAAGTTTATAGATAGTTTAGGGAGAAGCAACATGCTTGTGTTGTGGATATTTCCAGTATAGACTCATTTGCCCAAGTCCCTTGAGCCTTAGAGAGCATTAGGAAACTGCCTTCTTAATCTCCATCACTCCCTGGGAACGAGAGTAAGATTCTGAATGTGGCTTCTTAATAATGATCTATATAATTAGTGACAAAAGCATAATTTTTATTAAATACTGTAAGAACATGTCTTTTGTCTAACATCATAACTTTTCATTCTTGGAGTTTCTTCCTGCACATTGAAGGAGGGCAACATGTAGTACCAAATGCTGTTGTCAAATGCCAGCATTTAACTTTGCCATCATCTTTTCATTTTCTTGTCTTTCTTTCTATTTTATGTGGATGGGTGTTTTGCCTTTATATGTGTGGGTGTTTTGCCTGCATGTATATCTGTACACCAAGTGTGTGCAATACCCAGAGAGGACAGAGGAGGGCGTTGTATTACTGGGACTGGAAATACATTAGATAGTGAGCCACCATGTACATGCTGGGACTCGAACCTGGGTCATCTGGAAGGAAGAGCAGCCAGTGCTTTTAGCTGCTGAGCCATCTCTCCAGTCATCTTTTAACTGAAGTGTTGGGAAAAGATCAGTCCACATAGATGATCCAATGGTTTCACATTTAGATGTCCCTGTTGCCCTCACTATTTGGAATAATGGCAGAGGGGATGAGACTTTCCACTTCCTATTTTTCCCCACTTCAAAGCCTGGCACAGAAGTGGCCTTGATCTGGGAAGCAGCCAAAGGCAATACTGGATTGGGCAAAGAGTGGGTCTTGGCACTTTGTGTGTGTCCTCCAGACAGGAGGGAAGTCACTGGAGGATATGAGGACATAAAGGTGTTCTGTGTCCTGTGTGTCAACATGTGCCCTGTTCGCCAGTACAGGCAGGTTAATTTTTGTTTTGTTTTTAGTCTCTAAGTTCTCAGTGAAAAGGATTGCCAAGGTAATGTTTTCCACATGACGTCTGCGCTCACTGAATCCGGGGCCCTTGTGCTTGGTGCCTGGGCAACCTTCTTCCTGGAGCTGCAAGCTTGTGCCCAAGGTTAGGCCAGTCACCTGCGACTCCGTCACAGGCCTGGTTCTTCAGGGGGATGCCTTTTGTCCAGTCGAACCCTGGAGCCCTTAGAGCATGGAGTCAGAAGGGGAAGGGGGGCACACATACAAGAGAGGGGGCTGTGGGGCTCTGTAGTCAGAAAATAGATCTTGTGGGATCACATAGATTTAACATGAGAATACAGTCCCAAGAGTTTGAAAGGTTTTTTTCTTTGAATTTAGTGAGAAAAAAGTAGATGTTTTTATTTTAAATTATTTGTCATCCACAGCCCTGTTCTTCTCAACATTTGCGTTTAATAGCTTGCCCATGATACACAGGGGATCCACAGATGTGTCCGCTCAGCCCTGTAGTCCCCGTGTCCCCCCCCCCCCCCCCCCCCCCCCCCCCGCCTACCCTGGGCTTGGGAGCCAGTTGCAGGGACAGAAGATGATTTCCATCTTGCCTACTCTGGCTTCTCTTCATTTCAGGCAGAAGCAGAATTGTTTCTGGGTTGGAATTTTCCTGTGCTGGATCCAGCAAATCCAGAATAGAACATTTAGCAAGAATGGGGGGGGGGGGTAAATAATGAGCAGCAGCTGCAAAGCGTCTGCCTCCAGTGGGGCCATGCTGTGTGGAGTGCACATGCTGTGGTCCTGGGAATGGGTGTCTGGAAGACGCCAGAGATAAAGGGCTGAGGTATTTGTTCCAAAGCTCAGGATGGATGAGTCCTTCCTCATATGAGCCATGCCTCCCAGGAGGGCTGGAGAGATGTGCCTGCAGGGCCTCCTGAAGAGAGAGAGGGGCTTCTGGGGCTGTGTCCTAATATAGCAGGGTGAGGCCCAGGGCAGTGGCTCTGAAGACCTAGTATTGACCTTTTAGTTAGGCGTAGGGGAGAGGCACTCAGAGAAGGAACCTGGGCTCAGGTTCAGCCAGAGTCTTGGGTTTCAAACCTGGGGAAATGGGAAGGGGTGGTTCTGTTCTGCTCTGGTGAGAACTCCTGTGGGTGTGCTTACACACACACACACACACACACACACACACACACACACACACACTCACTGAAAGAGAAAGAGAGAGAGAGAGTTCAATCTTACCACCTCAACAAAGCATTGCTCCTGTGTATCTCTGCCCCAGCCAGCAATGATTAACTTGGTGATTTATTTTTACCCATTAAAACAAGAAAAATGCTTCCCCAAACCAGACACCTGCCACCTTTCCGGAAGTGCCATCTTTCTCTTCATCACCTTTTGGGGTCTCATTATCTTTGGGAGAGAGACCGGCATGATTTTATTAATGTCTGGCCTCACCTTGGAAATCGCCAAATGTGAATATTGAAATAATTACCATGCTGTTATATTGCTGCAGGGAAAACAAAACAAAACTCCACTGCCATTCAGAGGACAGTTTCGACTGTAGAAAACATGAGACCGATAAAATGGCTTTGTGTTGACTGTGGGAAAAGCCCCAGAGAGAGGTCCCAGCAAACTCCGTTCTCAGTTTGGAGACACGTGATTTCAAAGTGCATTTTGACAGTTGATTCATGCTTTGTTGCTAATTTAACTTCTAGTTAGCGGGGGTTAGCGAGCCTTAAGTATAAACTAACAAGAAAAGCCATGGCCTGAGTCACACACCTGCCCCCAACCCCCAGAGAACTGGGAAATGCTATTGTTCATAATTGTCGGTGAGATTAAATACTAAGTGTGACTTGTCCAGGCCCTTACAGGATGCTCAGGAATGTTCCTGCTCCCTGAGAACCCCAGACTCCATCTTGAACTGATAACTTCTTGTCCACAAGGCTGTACATCATCATGCCTTTTCCTTCTGCCTCCCCGACCCTACCGCCCATACCTCCTCTCTGTGACTGCTGCTTTCCAGCCCTCCTCATGTGCTGAACTCCAGTTCAGGCTCTGTAAGGGTGGGCACTGGGCCTCGCGCTCTCCATGTGCTTTGTAGAACCCACATTTGTTGAGTTTTATTGGGCAAATACAGCATAACCCTGATAGTGTCTGTCTTTGGCTTGATCCCAGCTTCTGACACTCCTCAATAGGGCAAGTCACTGACCTTTTGTCAGAATGTTTACCTTCTCTGGGGCAGATATTTTTTCCTGAGATGGAATACTTGTTTCTCTTTCTCTGAGTGTGTACACAGAGCTGAGTGGAAGCCTGCTGCAATAGACATTCTCTCTGGAAACCAGATGAACATTCGAGTTTTTGTACCCTAACAGTTCCAAACAGCCCCTGACCAGAACTCTGACTGATGTCCTGGCTCCCAGCCAGGGAGGGACATCAGCATTAATGGAGAGTGAGATTATCAGGAGATGAACAAGAAAGCCGTGTGGGGTGGCACACACCTTTCATCCCAGCACTTGGGAGGCAGAAACAGGTAGATCTCTGAGTTCAAGGCCAGCTTGGTCTACAGAGTGAGTTCCAGGACAGCCAGGGCTACACAGAGGAACTCTGTCTCAGAAAAAGACAGACAGACAGAGGAAGGGAGGAAGGAAGGGAAGAGAAAAGAAAAGAAAAGAAAAGAAAAGAAAAGAAAGCCATATGCTGGAGAGATTTCTCAGTGGTTTAGAGTATTTGCTGCTCTTGCAGAGGACCTGGTTAGGGTCCCAACATTCATATGGTAGCTCACAACCATCCACGGCTCCAGCTCTAGGGGACCCAATACCCTCTGAGGAAACTAGGCATACATGGTACACAAACATACATGTAGGCCAAACACACACATAAAATAAAAATAAATACAACTTAAACAAACAACAACAAACACGATAGAGAGCCTTTTCAATATTTCCTCTGCTTTTTTGAGTCACTGGAATGTCGTTTGGACGTGAGTTCTGTAGGAGAGGGCAGCCTGTGGGCCAGAGTGCCGAGTGACAGAGAAGTGTTTGTCGAGTTGAACAGAGTCCGAGCCTGTGGGCTCTGGAGACTTCCTGGGAGGTTCCGTGGTTACAATCACTTCCCCTCAGGACCTGCCAGAAGAGCTGCAGGGCTAGTATTATACAGTCACAATTCTGAAGAAGATAGCCATCCATTTTGCATGCTGACCTTTCGAATCAACCTCAAGGGTGAATTCTAGATGAATTTCAGAGGCAGCTGTGGGCTCCTGGCTGAGGCCCACAGACACTCAGTGCTGGACATCCTGCTTTCTACCCGAGGCCTCTGAGTTCCGGCTGGGAGCAATTTAAAGATGAATTTCTTACTTCTGATTAACATCACAATATTTAGCTATCCCTTGGCGTGTGTGTTTTCTGGTACACAGTGGGGCTGTGCTTAAGCAAATTCAACCAGATCAAGAACGAAGGTTGGGGACACAGCTCTGTGCTGTGTCCTGAGGTCCTGTGTTCCATCCTAGGCACTGCAAAACCAGAAAAATACACACATACATACACACACAAACACACACAGTGCTTCATTTCTGGTGGCTCTTCTGCTGGCTTTCCCAGTTAGAGGAGCATGAGCCTGCACTGCTTGTGGGTCCCCTCTGGCAATGCCAGGCCCCTGTCTCCCCCACAGGGAGAACATCTTGTTTGCCCCCTCCAACTTTAAGACGTGTGTCTGTGTTTTCATTTATTGCACAACATGATCCCAACCTGAAGCCACAAAGCCATCTGTGCTTAGCTACAGATCCAGCCATCTGCCCGGCACTGGGGGACTGTCTGGGGCTTCACTTGGAGAGACAGTGAGAGTCTGGGTATGGCGGCACGTGCCTATAACCCCAGCACTAGGGGGCTGAGGCAGAGGGTGAAAACCTGTCAAAAGACAGTGTTCTGTCCTAAGAGATGCTCAGGATGTGACGGAGTTAGAGTGGATAGTTTCGCCTTTTAACCTGCCCCCCAAGCTGCAGTTGAGTTGTGACCCCACCTTAAATGCAAAATGAGCATGGGCCGAGGGGCCTGCTCCGGAGTGAGTCCGCTGATTGGTGACTGTTGTCTCGTACTTGCTGAAGCCCAGAACTCAGCTGATGTGCCCTTTCTCCACTTCATTGCCAGCTCTGATGCTCTCTTTTCACCGGGTCCTCGGTAAGCTGATGTCTGTCAGGAGTAGCTAACAGCTAGGAGGAGATGTTCCTGAGGAGGAGACAGCCTTTCAAAGTCGACAGTAGAAAATGCACATACACTAGGAGTTTGCTTGTTTGTTTGGGTTTTTTTGGTGGTTGGTTGCCATTTTGTGGGGTGTTGTAGTTGCTGCAATGTTGGGGAGTGTACCCAAAGCCTTGTGCCTGAGAGGGAAAACCTCTATCCTGAATTCCGTCTCAGCCTCACTTGCCACTTTGATAGAGGTCTTAAGCTAGAAGCTGTTGACCATGTACACAAGCCTCATTTACACCGGTGTTTACCACGTCTGATCTCACAGGGCGATCAGTGGAATCTCTGGGGAGAAAGCACCCCTTCCCTCTCCTTGTACCTAGTCCCCATCCACACAAGCACCACACAGTGCCAGGGCCTCAGTTGAACTCCCGGTTCTGCTGGCACACAGTCTGGCCCTCCAAGCTTTTAACTCACTGGCCTTGGGGTCCCCAGGGAAAAGCAGGCAGTCCATTTCACAAAGGTCACATCAAAGCCAAATGATATCGCGCACACAAAGGACTTTGAAAGCCTGTGGGCTGTAGAAAAACAAGCAGTTTTACTTAACATGTTCTCTGTTCAAAGAGAAAGGAAGTAAATGCGGGATTACACGGCCATGAATAGCAGCATCTCAACCATCTCTGGCTTCCTTTGCTAAGGGGCTCGCTTTGTTGTTTGGGTTTTTTGGTGGTTTGGAGTCCTGCTATGTTGCTCAGGCTGCCCTCAAACTCCAGTGTTCAGGGGATGCCAGCACCCAAATAACTGAGCCACTTGCTTTGCGTCTGGCTAGGAGTTTTCTTTGAGAAAATATTGTCTTCCTCGAGGTGCCGACCCTACACAACAAACTACAGGCAACTCAGGAATTCTGAGAGCGAGAAAATTAGTCTTTCTTCCCCAGGGAAACAGCACACCAACTGGCTGTATCCAGTACCAGTGGTCGGCCCTCAGAACATCGATATGAGTAACATTACACAGACTGACATTTAGGAGTATATATCTATACACGTGTGCATGTGAACCAACAGTTAATGACAAAGCCGTGAATTTGAGAGGGAGCAAGGAGGGGTGCTGGGGAGTTTTCAAGGGAAGAGAGGGAAGGGAAAATGTTATAATTATATTAATGTCACAAATTAAACAGCATTAGAACTGTTTGTCCTTACTTGGATCATGTGTGTATTTTCAGAATGAGTAGATTTGGATTTTTTCCGTTAAATAATTTTTATTCCTTCTATATGTAAATGGGTGGACACAGACACACAATGCCAAATGTATCTATTTCGAATATTCTTGTTGAGCTTGAAGATAAAATAATTTAAATGGAAAAATATTTTCTGGAACAAATTCTGCTAAGCCAATCATTTTCTATTTGTATTTCTAACCAAGCTTGGGGTCAATGATGATTTTGGTTTTTTGAGACCTAGTGCTCACTAGTTTCTAAACTAGCCTCAAACTTAAAGCAATCCTCCAGCCCTAGCTTTCCAGGTGCTGGGACATGTGTGCCACCACTCCCGCCCAGCAGTCAGTTTTTGTTCGTAAACACATATCAGAACATACCCTCAGGGGAAGTAAGTTCTCCTGTGGCTGTTAGTCCACACAC
>NW_023412573.1:0-33687 GCF_903995425.1 Onychomys torridus
AAGAGAGAGATTGTGTGTGTGTGTGTGTGTGTGTGTGTGTGTGTTTGTATGTGTGCACGTGTTTGTTTTTTGTTGTTGTTATCTTGACACAATCTTTTTTTTATTATAGTTGTGTTTTAATTTTACACATGAGCCATGGGTTCCCCTTTCCTCCCCTCTCCTGCCCCTGCTCCCACCTTCCCCTATCCCCTCCCCTCCATTCCCATCACTTCCAGGTCCAAGACTCCCCTGGGGTTTCATTTAAACCTGGTGGATTCAGTACAGGCAGGAAAAGTGCCCTCCTTCCAGGCCGAGCAAAGTGACCCTGTGTAAGCCCCAGGTTCCAAACAGCCAGTTCATGCACTAAGGACAGGTCCAGGTCCCACAGCCTGGACACAATCTTGAATTATCCTTCTGCCTACAATTTATCCCTTATTAGTTATCTAATATCTGTGTTTATTATGATTGCAGCACATGTATTGATATCTTAAAAGTTAACACCAACATACAAGATAAAACATACAATATTTGTCTTTTTGTGTCTGAGTGACCTCACTCAGTATCATTGTTTTCTCTCTCCATCCATTTATCTTTGAATTTCATAACTCCATTTTTCTTAATAGCTAAATAATATCCTGTTGTGTATGTGGACCAAGGTTTCATTTCTATTCAACCCATGATGGACATCTAAGATGTTACCAATATCTGTATATTTTAAATAGAGAAGAAATGAACAGTTTGAGCAAGTATTTCTATACTAGCATGTAGAGTCCTTTTGGAATATACTCAAGAGTGACACAGCCTAATGTTGAATTAGATCTACTCCCAGCTTTCTGAGAGCAGGCAAACCAATTTTCATAGTAGCTGTACATGTTTGTAATCTCACTTTCAGTGATTAAGTAGTCTCCTCTCCTGTCAGCCACACCAGCTTGTGTTGTCATTTGTTTACCTGAATGTGGCCATCCTGATTTCTCGAAGTTTAAATCTCAAAGTAGTTTTAATTTGCCTTTTCCTACTGGATTAGGATGTTAAACACTTCTTTCCATGTTCCTTGGACACTTATGATTCATCTTTTAGAATCCTATGCTTGGTTTTATGTCTCATTTTTGAAATTTGAAAATTTGTTTTCTTAATACTCAGGGACTTTTGTCGTTGTTGTGTTTTAAATACTAACCCTCTATGGGATGTATAACTGACAAAAAAAACTTTTCTCATTTTGTGGTTAGTTACTTTGCCTGAATGATGGTGTTCTTTCTATGCAGAAGATTTTCAGATTCATGAGATCCCACTTATTAATTGTTGGTCTCAGTACCTGTTCTAATGCTCTTCTGTTTGTTGAGATTTGTTTCCTGTGCCAGTGAGTCAAGACTATTCCCCACTTTCTTTTCTATCAGATCCATTGTATCTGGCATTCTTTTGAGGACTTTGCTCCATTTGCAGTTCAGTTTTGTGCATGGTTATAAACATGGATCTATTTGCACTATTCCACATGCTGCCTTCCTGAAAGGCCGTTTCTACTAGTTGAAAATGCTAACTTTTCTCCATTGTATATTTTTGGGCTATTGTGAAACATCAAGAAACTATACTTCTGTGAGCTTTTGTCTAAGTTTTCAGTTTGAATTCATTGATAAATATGCCTGTATTTATTTGAATACTATGCTCTTTTATTACCCTTGCTCTGTAGTACAAGTTAAAATCTAGGATGATAATACCTCCAGCAGTTTGTTTATTTTTCAGGAGTACTCTTAACCTATCCTGTTTTTTTAAAATTTATTTCACATGGAACCGAGAATTATTTGTATTTTTGTTTTTAAATTCCTGTGAAGATTTTTTTTTTTGGAATTTTAGTAGTGATTTTATTGAATCTGTAGATTGCTTTTGATTAGATTTTTTGATTGATTTGATTTTCACTATACTAATCCTATCACTCATGAGCATAGGTGGACTTTCTAACTGTAGGTGTCTTCTTCAATGTCCTAAAGGTGTTATTATACAAGTCTTTCACTTGCTTGGTTAGAGTTGTCAAAAGATAAATATTTTTTGGCTAATGTGAAAGGTACTATTTTCTCAATCATTGACTTTTGAGTGTTAATTGTGTACCCGCTTTCTTTACTGGAAGTATTTGTCATTTATATAAGTTTTCTGATGTAAATTTTAGGAACTTTTTGTATAAGGCCCTATCATCTGCAAATAAAAGTACTTGACTTCTTCCTTTCCTCCTTGTATCTTCTTGGTCTCTTGCAGTTGTCTTATTGCTCTAAGACTTAAAGTACTATATTGAATAGGATCTGGAGAGTAGACTTCCTTGACATCTTTCTGATTGTAATGGAAATACTTTGAGTTTTCCCCCATTTAAACTGATGTTAGCCATTAGCTTAATGTAAATAAGCTTTACTGTGTTGAGGTATGCCCTTGCATCCACTGTCTCTTCAGAATTTTTATTTATATGGAACCATCTCTACATCTTTGTGATGAAGACAACATGGTCACAGTGGATAATATTTTTGCTGTGTTCTTAGATTCATTTAGAATGTATTTTATTAAAATTGTTGCATTTATATTCCTAAGGAAACTTTATCTAAATTTTTGTTAGATCGTTGCATGGTTTATATATCAGGGTAATTGTGGCATCATAAAATGAATTAAAATATGTTCCTTCATTCTCTATGTTGTGGAAAACTTGTAAGTATTGGAATTAATTTTTCTTTTTTATATATATTTTTATTTTATAATTAATTCAACTTCACATATCAAGCACTGATTGCCCCATCCTTCCTCCTCCCATCTTCTAGCACTCCCCCCATCCACTCCCCATATCCACCTCCCCCAAGGCCAGGTCTTTCCTGGGGTGTGAGCCCACCATGGTATATTCAACGGAGACAGGTCCAGTCCCCTCCTTTGAAAGTACTGATATAAATCTGCAATTAATTTGTTCCACAATGGTATTGTTGATTTATGTTGTGTTTCGTTGTAGTTTTTGGTTGTGTGATTTTTAATCACTTCTTTTATCTCACTAGATGTTATGGGTCTGTTTTGGTGTCTCAGATTAAATTTGGAAGGTGATATGTCTAAAACAATTCATCTGTTTTTAGGATTTTTGAGTTTTTTAGAACTCATATATTTTTTCATTTCTGAGACTGTGCTTTAATTCCTTTAATCCCTCCAAAGACTTTGATATACTCCTTTCTCTTCTCCTTCAAATTCCTAGTCTCTTTTTTCACTAATAGTTATTGCATGCATGTTTATCTAACTTAACTAACATTAATCTAATTTGATCAGTCCTTATAATGCTACATGAATGTAGGCTTTCAGGGCTGACCTTTTCACAGCTGTGTCCTTTCTAGAGTAATGCTGCTTCTCCCATTCTCAATCTACCAAAGTTCTTTGTGTAGGGTTGAGGCCTTATGGGCTTTTCTCTATCCAGTTTGGCACATTCTATGGTATCACCTTGTTCATGTCATGTTTGGGCAGTAATGTTGGTGCGAGTTTATAACTTCTGATATATCTGGAGATACAATCTCACAATTCACTCCCTGATACTATGGTTCTTCTAATCTCCCTCTTTCACAATTCTTTCCTGAGCCTAAGATGCATGAATGTTTTGTAGATATGGCCATAGAAACTGGGCTTTATAAAGTGAATTTTGATTAGCTGTGGTTTTCTGTGGAGCTCACTGAATTAGCTTTTTGCTTTTGACTCTTTCACTCCTGTTAAGAAACAGATTTCTAAATAGAGAAGTTGCAGATTTCAAAAAGGTATGGAAACTAAATCTGAGACTTTCTTCTTTTTATATTGCAATAAATACACTTTCTGTGAAAATATATACAATTTACAGACAAATACATTTTATAGGTTGTTTTGCTTAAAAAATTGTAACTAATGTACTTTTGGCGATAAATAGGCTGATAAACTTAAGAATTATTCAAACCAAGCCCAAGTAGACAGGTCCACATGTCCTGAGGACTTGGACTGTCAAGGAGTGCACCAGTGAATGCTCACAAGATAGCACCTCCCTTCACATTCTTGTACACTACTGTGGCTTCTAGTTTGGTTGCTCACAGCTTAAATCCATTTTACACAGGTCACTGCCATTGTTTGTGCTTCTCTTTCAACACTACAGGAGTGACACATTCTGCACATTTTATTAAGCTCTATGACTAGCTTGACAACTAGTCACTTTTCTAGACAAGGAATCAAGTCTGTCCATCCATCCACTATCATTCAATCTACAAGTCCTCCTCTATGGCCTACAAAGTTTGATGAATGAAAACTTTGCTTCTTTCAGATAGTGCTCTTCAAGATGGAGCACTTTTCACATGGAATTATTCTTGTTAGCTACAATCTTGTAGTTACTTGCTTTCTTTCTGATTATGTTACTAGATTAGAACTCCTGGACTATTTTTAATTCTTTTTAATTTATTATATTTGTGTTTTAATTTTACACATCAGCCATGGGTTCCCCTGTCCTACTCCTTCCCGACCCCACCCCCGCCTTTGCCCCAGTCCCTCTCCTCCATTCCCATCTCCTCCAGGGCCAAGACTCCCCTGGGGATTCAATTCAACCTGGTGGATTCAGTACAAGCAGGTCCAGTCCCCTCCTTCCAGGCTGAGCAAAGAGTCCCTGTGTAAGCCCAAGTTTCCAAACAGCCAGCTCATGCACTAAGGAGAGGTCTGGGTCCCACTGCCTGGGTGCCTTCCAAACAGTTCAAGCTATTCAATTGACTCACTTATCCAGAGTGCCTGATCCAGTTGGGGGCTCCCCAGCTTTTGGTTCATAATTAATGTGTTTTCATTAGTGTGATTATTTGGCCCCGTGCTTTTCCAAACATGATATATACTCACTCATAGTAGGATACTAGATTTAAAACAAAGATTGGTAGACAGCTACACAACTCCAGGGAGGCTACCTAGAAAACAGGACCCTAGGAAAGACACAGGGATCACCCAATGACAGAGAAATGGATGAGATCTGCATGAACAAACTGGATGTGAGTGGGGCTAATGAAGGGCAAGTTTTGAGGGAAAGAGAGCTTAGGGGAGCAGGAGATCCCAGCTGGATCAAGAACAGAAAGGGAGAACAGGGAATAACAGACCATGATAAATGAAGACCACATGAGAATAGGAAGAAGCAAAGTGCTAGAAAGGTCCCCAGAAATCCACAATGATACTTCCACTGCAGACTACTGACAAAGGTTGAGAGAAAGCCTGAAGTTATCTAGTCTGGTGATTGGATCGCCTAACACCCTAACTGTCATGCTAGAACTCTCATCCAATAACTGATGGAAGTGGATGCAGAGATCCTTGGCCAGGCCCCAGGTGGAGCTCCTGGAGTCCAATTGTAGAGAAAGAGGAGGGACTGTAAGAGTGTGAATTGTTGAGACCAAGATTGGAAAAGAATGCCTGGAAATTAAAGTCATTGTAGCTTCAAGTCCAAGTTCATAAATGCATTTGTTTTCTCAGAAGCATATAGTTTGATGGCTGGAGTTAAGAGTCACCTGTTGCACTCACAAGGCTATCTAATTAGATATGCCAGACCAGCCCCTACTCCATCAACTCACAAAAAAGCCAGCAGTACATTTCTGATGCCACCTTCTAGGTCTTGTATGTGGAAGAACTCCACAAACCCATCCCAAAATCTTTTGACAAGACAGTCCCTGTAACATGAATTGACAAATGGTCTTATTAATAAAAAAACCCGAGCCAGATATTGTGGTGAGAGCTGAAAGATCAGAGAAACAGAACAAGCTACAACCACCCTCACTTCTCCAACTCTTCAGCCGATTCTGTTTCCAAGAATCCTCAGACTGAAAGCCTCTGAGTTCTCACCCCTGAGGGTCTCTGTTGAACTGAGTTTAGTTCCTGTCTCCTCAAGCATAGTGACTCATGCCTTTAATCCCAGAAAATGAGCCTTTAATCCCAGGGAGTGATAGAAAGCAGAAAGGTATGCAAGGCATGAGGGCCAGAAACTAGCAGCATTTGGCTGGTTAAGCTTTTAGTCTTCAGAGCAGCAGTTCAGCTGAGATTCATCAGATATGAGGACTCAGAGGCTTCCAGTCTGAGGAAATAGGATCAGTTGAGGAACTGGCAAGGTGAGGAAGCTGTGGCTTGTTCTGCTTCTCTGATATTCCAGAATTTACCCCAACAACTGCCCTCTGGTTTGATTTTATTAATAAGACTCTATATGATTCCTGCTATGGTGTTCAGATATTGATGGAAATTGCATTGAATCTGCAGATTGCTTTTGGTAAGATGGCCATTTTTATTATGTTGATCTTACCTATCCATTAGCACCAGAAATTTTTCCATTTTCTGATATTTTCTTCAATTTCTTTTTCCAAAGGTTTAAATTTCTTGTCATATTGGTCATTCACTTGTTTGGTTATAGTTATCCAAAGGTATTTTGTATTATTTGTGGCTGTTGTAAAGGAAGATGTTTCTCTGATTTCTTTCTCAGCATATTTATCATGTGTATATAGGAGGACTAACAGGTTTTTTCTGAGTTAATCTTGTATTCTGACACATTACTTAAGTAGTTTATCAGCTGTAGGAGTTCCATGGTAGAATTTTTGGTGTCACTTATGTATACTATCGTATTATCTGCAAATAGGGAAAGCTTGACTTCTTCCTTTCCAATTTGTATTCCCTTGATCTCCCACAGTTGTCTTATTGCTCTAGCTAGAACTTTGAGTACTATATTGAATAAATATGGTGAGAGTGTACAGCCTTGTCTTGTTCCTGATTTTAGTGGAATCTCTTTGAGTTTCTCCCCATTTAATTTCATGTTGGCTGTTGGCTTGCTGTAAGGTGTCTTTATGTTCCTTGTATTCCTGATCTCTCCAAGACCTTTATCATGAAGGGATGTTGGATTTCGTCAAAAGCATTTTCAGCATCCAATGAGATGTTCATATGTTTTTTTTCTTTCAGTTTGTTTATGGTGGTTTACATTTAGATTTTTTGTATGTTGAACTATACCTGCATCTCTGAGGTGAAGCCTACTTGATCATGGTGGATGATTTTTTTGATGTGTTCTTAGATTTGGTCTGCTAGTATTTTACTAAGTACTTTTTCATACATGTTCATGAGGAGATTGTTTTGTATTTCTTTTTCTTTGTTGGGTCTTTGTGTTTTTTGGTTAACAGGGTAGCTGTAGCTTCACAAATGGAAGTTGACAATGTTACTATTGTTTCTATTGTGTGGAACAATTTGAAAATTATTGGTATTAGCTTTCTTTGAGATTTTGGTAGAATTCTTAACTGAAACAATCTAGCCCCAGGCTTTTTTTTTTTTTGATTTGGAGACTTTTAATGATGACTTCTATTTCCTTAGGGGTTATGGGTCTATTTAAATTGTTTATCTGGTCTTTATTTAATTTCAGTATGTGGTACCTGTCCAAAAAATTGACTATATCTTTAGATTTTCAAATTTTGTGCAGGACAGGTTTCTGAAGTATGATCTGATGATTCTCTGGATTTCTTCAATGTCTTATTATTTTTCCCTTTTCACTTCTGATTTTGTTAATTTGGATACTGTCTCTCTGCCTTTTGGGTAGTTTGAATAAGGGTTTGTCTATCTTGTTGATTTTCTCAAAGAACCAACTGTTTGTTTCATTGATTCTTTGTACTGTTCTCTTTTCTTATTTTATTGATTTCAGCCTTCAGTTTGATTATTTTCTGGCATCTCTTCATCCTAGATAAGCTTGCTTATTTTTGTTCTCATTTTATGAGACTACAGTTATCCTGATACCTCAACCACACAAACATGCAACAAAGAAAGAGAATTATAGATCAATCTTACTCATAAACATTGATGCAAATAAAATACTGGCTAACCAAATCCAGGAACACATAAAAAATTATCCAGCATGACCAAGTAGGCTTCATCCCAGGGATGCATGGATGTTTCAACATATGAAGGACTATCAATGTAATACACCATATAAACAAACTGAAAGAAACAAACCACTTGATCATCTCATTAGATGGTGAAAAAACCTTTGACAAAATCCAACACTCCTTCATGATAAAGGTTCTAGAGAGATTAGGAATATAAGGAACAAAAAAAAAACATAATAAAGGCAATTTACAGCAAGCCGACTGCCAATATCAAATTAAATGCAGATAAAATCAAGGCAATTCCACTACAATCAGGAACAAGACAAGGCTGTACACTATCACCATACTTATTCAACATAGTACTTGAAATTCTAGCTAGAGCAATAAGACAACAAAAGGAAATATAGGGGATACAAATTGGAAAGGAAGAATTCAAATTTTCACTATTTGCAGATGATATGATAGTATATGTAAGTCACCCCAAATATTTGACCAAGGAAATCCAACAGCTGTTAAACACCTTCATCAATGTGGCAGGATACAAGATTAACTAAAAGAAATCAGTAGTTCTCCTATATACAAATGATAAATGGGCTGAAAAAGAAATCATAAAACCATCACACTTTATAATAGCCACGAATAATATCCAATAACTTGGGGTAACTCTAACTAAGCAAGTGAAAGACCTGTATGATAAGAAGTTTAAGTCACTGAAGAAAGAATTTGAAGAAGATATCAGAAAATAGAAAGATCTCCCATGCTCATGGATAGGTAGGATTAACATAGTAAAAATGACAATCTTACCAAAAGCAATCTACAGATTCAATGCAATCCCCATCAAAATCCTGGAACAATTCTTCACAGACTTTCAAAGAACAATACTTAACTTTATATGGAAAACAAAAGAACCTAGGATAGCTAAAAGAATCATGTATAATAAAGCAAACTCTGGAGGCCTCATGATCCCTGAACTCAGGTTTCACTATAGAGTTATAGTAATAATAACAGCTTGGTACTGGCATAAAAACTGACATGTGGACTAATGAAATCTAATTGAAGATCCTTACATTAATCCACATACCTATGAACATATGGTTTTCAACAAAGAAGCCAAAACAGTATCAGGGAAAAAAGAAAGCATCTTTACCAAATGGTGCTGGCATAATTGGATGTAAATATGCAGAAGGTTGCAAAGAGATCCATATCTTTTGCCATGCACAAAACTCAAGTCCAAGTGGATCAAAGACCTCAACATAAATCCAGTTACACTGAACTTTAAGGCATCAGCACAGGAGACCACTTCCTAAATATAGCACCAGTAACACAGACACTGAGAGCAAAAAATAATAAATGGGACTTCCTGACACTGTGAAACTTTTGTAGAGCAAAGGACATGGACAGTAAGACAAAATGACAGCCTACAGAATGGGAAAATATCTTCACCAACTCCATATCAGACAAAGGGATGATCTCCAAAATATATAAAGAACCCAAAAAGCTAGACTTCAAAATATTGAACAATCCAATTAAAAAATGGGCTACAGAGCTTAACAGAGAATTCTCAACAGAAGAATCTCATATGGCTTAAAGATATTTAAGAAATCGCTTAACATCCTTAGTCATCATGGAAATGGAAATCAAAACAACTCTGAGAGATTATCTTATACCTGTCTCTATGGCTAAGGCAAAAAACACTGAAGACAGCTTATATTGGAGAGGATGTGGAGCAAGGGGAACATTGCTCCACTCTTGGTGGAATGCAAACTTGTACAGCCACTCTTGAAATCAATATGATGGTTTCTCAGAAAATGGAGGATACATCTTCCTCAAGACCCAGCTATACCACTATTGGGCATTTACCCAAGGAATGTACAATTTTATGTCAAGGACACATGCTCAGCTATGTTGATATCAGCATTATTCATAATAGCAAGAACATGGAAACTACCTAGATGCCCCTCAACTGAAGAATGGATAAAGAAATTGTGGCATATATACACAATGGAGTACTACTCAGCAGCAAAAATACAATGATATCATGACATTTGCAGTCAAATGAATGTAACTAGAAAATGCTGTGGGATGTTCTGTATGTCAAATGTGTTGCTCTGATTGGGTAAAATAAAGTACTGATTGGCAAGTAGTCCAGCAGGAAGGACAGGGTAGGCAGGACAAGGAGGAGGAGAATGATGGGAAGTGGAAGGCAGAGAGAGACTGCCAGCTGTCGCCCTGACAAGAAAAAGATAAGGTAATGGTAAGCCATGAGGCACGTGGCAAAGTATAGATTAATAGAAATGGGCTAAATATAAGAGTAACAGCTAGAAAGTGGTAGGCCTGAGCTAATAGCCAAGCAGATTAAATAATATGAATGTCTGTGTGTTTGTTTTATAAGTGAGTTGTTGGACTAACAGGGCTTGGCGGGGGCTGGAGAGAAGCTCTCCAACTACAAGAAAATTTCATCCTGAGTGAGGTAACCCAGACTCAGAAGGACAAACATAGTATGTACTAACTCATAAGTGGATATTATATATGAGAGAAGTGATGGCCAGACTGCAACCCACAGCTCCAGAGAGTCTAGCTAACAGGAAAAGACCATAGGAGGGACACATGAATGGCCCAGCAAAAGAAAAGGAGATGAGATCTACAAGATCTGACTGGGAGTGGGGGAGTGATAGAGGGTGAGGATTGGGGGAGGAGTACATAGGGAAATGGGGGGGGGGGTTGAGCTGGAATAGGGATAGAGTGGGTGAGCATTTATCGAGGGCTATGGGCGTCCAGCTCCTTGATAGTCCCCTCCCAGGTTCCGGGAAGAATCTACAACCAGCTGATAATTAATTTTTGATGAAAAGATACAAATCTATGTACACGAAACTCCTTAGTTTATACAATTTATTATTCTGTGATAGTTTTCTCTGTACTCCGCTTCTATTCTGCTTTCATGTCTAGCTCCTTTCTTGCCTGATTTCGCTCTATATTTATCTATTGTCTCCTCTAGTTTCTCTCTTTATTCCTTCATCTAGTTCTGTCGCTTCTAGGTTCTCATCCATCTAGTTCTTTCCCCTATCAGCTCCTCTTCCATCTCCTTTTCTCTCATCTGGCTCTTCCTCATCTTGTTTTTCCCCATCTGGCTCTTCCTCATCTTCCATCTTGTTCCTCTATTACACTCTTCTAGCACTTCAATCTAGTTCTTCCCCATCTCAGTTTGTTCCTCTAAAGTTCTTACCCGTCTTGTTCTTCCATTCTCTCTTCTATTTTCTCTTCTCCATCCTGTAACCTGAAGTCCCTGTATTTGAAGGGAGGGTCCGAGATAAATTGTGTAAAGCTATTACTTAACAACCACCTCACCTAGGCAATGTCTCCTTGTGGAATTTACCTTTAGCCAGGAGACTTGCATGTGGGCTGTTATCACTGTTAGTCCTTGAAAGTTGGGTGTCAACCTAGGTGGTGACTCGTGTTGGTCCTTGAAAGTGGCTAAGGGAGATATCTGATTCCAGAGAAAGCCTTTCCTGAGGCTGTTCTCCAAATTCCTGGAATATGTAGGTCCAGAGTCAACACTGTTAGCCCTTCTAGGGAAAAGTCAGTTGGGAAAACTATGAAGGCACATATGATTTTCATAACAGAATACAGCTGATAACAAGCCAAATAACACTAAAACCTCCTTGGAATTTGGCTTCCTCTGGAGGAATTCCCTGATCCCACCAGGTAGTGACTTTGCCATAACCAGCTGAGTTCTTATGACACATTCCTGTGGCCTGCAGCAGGCAGGGAGGGAGATACCATGATAGATGAGGACATCATGATAATAGGAAGAGGCAGGTTGTTGGAGAATCTCTCAGAAATCCACAAGAATGACCCCACCTTTTACTGCTGACAGTGGTCAAGAGGGTGCTGGAGTGGTCTACTCTGGTGACTTGTCTAGGTTATAACCTAACTGTCATCATAGAGTCTTTGTCCAGTGATTGATAGGGGCAGATGCTGAGATCTATATCCAGGCACCAGGCTGAGCTCCAAGAATCCAACTTATGAGAGAGAGGAGGGACTTTGCAGGCAGGAGACATGAAGAGCATGATGGGAAGATG
Source organism: Onychomys torridus (assembly GCF_903995425.1). Classification (NCBI taxonomy): domain Eukaryota; kingdom Metazoa; phylum Chordata; class Mammalia; order Rodentia; family Cricetidae; genus Onychomys; species Onychomys torridus. The sequence goes on from NW_023412573.1 coordinate 11,891, forward strand.
TACAGAGATGATGGCCACACTAATGGGAAGCCCATGAACTGTAAAACCCCCATGAGACTGGACTAGGCCTTCTGCATATGGAAGATGCTTGTTTGGCTCGAACTGCATGGGGGGCACCCAGGCAGGGGGATCGGGATTTGTCCCTGGTCTGTGGGCAGAGTTCTGGGAATCCAGTGCCTGTGATGTGATGCCTTTCACAGCCATGGTGCAGTGGGAAGGGGCTTGGACTTGCGTAGGCTCAGTGTGCTAGGCTCTGCTGACTCCCCATGGAGGACCTTGATTTGGGGGATGTGGGGATGCAGGGTGGCTTGGGAAATAGAGCTGGGGGGTGCGAGGATGGAGGAGGGGGGATATGTGGATGGTATGTGGAGTGAGTAGAAAATTTCTTAATGAAGAAAATTGAAAAAAAAGAAAAAGTATTAAATTATTAAGAAAAGAAAGAAGGTTCTGAAAGAAACAATCACCTCTTTATGTTCATAGCAGCATTAATCCTATGCCAAAAAAATGAATGCTTTCATATGAATCGTGCCTCCAAACAAGGAGCATAGACATTTAAGGCTCAACACAGAGGGAGGCATGATATTGTGGCTGTCTGACTCATCTGCTAACATATCCAGATATATAAAATGTTTCCATCAGAACTTAATGAGTTTGGCAACAAAGTACATCATGAAAGCTTAAAAGTTCATTATACTGTTTAATTCGTGATTTCCACATTCAGAGGGTCCAACAGAGTACAGAAGAGCAAAATGACAGTTGAATCAGGCAACATTCTCCTTAGGACAGAATATATCTGGAATTCTTTATGAATATAGTGTCTGAAACATCTCCCAAAATTGAGATATAGACTACTGGCCTCTTAAATTTATTGTAGATGTATCCTGCTTGTTAAATAAGAAACACAGAGCCAGTTGCAGAGTTAAAAACCATGAGGTCAGAGCCAAAGCGGAAAACCTTACCCTTCACTGCTTCTGCTGTTCCTCCTCTCCGCAAGAGACCTACTTCTGTGCGTCCTGTCTATTTAAAGACTTTCTGTTCTCCTCCCTCACTGGTTGTAAACCCAGCCACATGACCTCCACGTCACTGCCTCTTTGTACAGACCTCCAGGTCTTCTATGGTTGGTATTGAAATTAAAGGCGTGTGTATGCCATGCTGGCTGTGTCCTTGAACACACAGAGATCCCCCTAGCTCTGCCTCCCAAGTGCTGGGATTAAGGGCGTGCCCCACTACTGCTCGGCTTCTGTTCTGGCTTGCTCTGACCTCAAGGCAACTTTATTGACATACAAATAAAATCACATTTCAATACAAGTAAAATATCACTATATTTCCCCTTTTCTATTTTAATAAAAAGAAAAAAAAGGAAAAAGTTATAACTAATATAAGAAAAACTATATACAAAAGTACAATAACTATATATACCATATATACAAACAATAAATACCTAAACAATGTCTAGTCCATTTGTAATTGACAAATTCAGAAAAAATAATTCCATTATCTATCCTATTTTGGTAAGTCCAGAATGTACCTGATTCACTTTTTATCCTAACTTATATAACTAACGGAACTGTCTTATAACGTCTTTCAAATTTATACACTTACAGCTCTTAGTGAGTTTTTCTGAAATCCTTAACAAAGATAATTATAACTATAACTAACTGATCTTCAACTCCCTCAGAGACCCAAGAAGGAAATAATACTACCTAATAAAAAATAAAAACAAGAAGTGCATGCAAGCAGCTTCAAAAAAAAAATGTGAGTTGACAGAAACAGCCAGCTGCCTGGACAGTCACCTGATGTTTCTCCACAGTGTTGGGGCATCATCTTCAGCCTACAGGCTTAGCGTATCTGACAGACTCTTTTGTGAACTAAGATGTATACAAGGTCAACAGTTTGACCTCACATTTGGTGAGAGCAGTCCATGTACCAGAAACAACTGAATTCCATTAGTGTCATGTCATGATTCAGGATTTTAAATTCTGGAAATTATTGATGTCTTTTCAATTCAGCTGTCCATTTTTCTTGGCTGTGTATATGTGGCTTCATCTTGGCATCCTGTTCTTCTCCACATCTCTCTATTAAACGCCAGTCTACTATTGAGAGAGGTGAGCTTAGTTAGTGCTGTGGATATTGCTCTGTGTAAATAAAGTTCTGATTGGCCAGTGGCCAGGCAAGGAAGTATAGGCAGGACAAGAGAGAAGAGAATTCTGGGAAGTAGAAGGCTGGAGAGAAACACTGCCAGCCGCCTCCATGAGAAGCAACATGTAAAGACACTGGTAAGCCACAAGCCATGTGGCAAAGTATAGACTAAAAGAAATGGGTTAATTTAAGATAGAAAAGGTAGATAACAAGCAGCCTGCCACAGCCATACAGTTTATAAGCAATATAAGTTTCTGTGTGCTTTCTTGGTTGGGTCTGAGCGACTATGGGTCTGGCAGGTAAGAGAGATTTGTCCTGACTGTGGGCCAGGCAGGAAAACTCTAACTACAAATGGCGTCCAACGTGTTGGCAAGAGTTTCCACCTAAAACCTAAAAAAAATATTCTAAGACGGAGCTAAAAACAGCTTTCTACTTGTTTCTCTCATGTTAGCAGCAGCCTATGGGTTTGAGCTACTATGGCGGCGGGTTCCTGGCGTGTGCATCTGACCTGCAGTGTGGCGGGAATGAGGAGTCTACAAGCGGCACTTTACTCTGCTGCGTGGTGGATTTAGCCTTTGCTAGTTTAAAAAACAAAAAAAAAAGGTTTCTGGGCTATGCACTACTTTGATAGAACTGTTTCTGATAGTTGATGGTACACATGGCTCCAGACCCAGAGCTGGTGGTAACCTGTATCACCGCCATGTTGAAAAGCTGAGGTGGGCAGAGCCAGCAGCCACAGCGGTGTTTCAGTCTTACAAAGATGGATATTACACAGAGAATCTGGTTTCTGTTGTCTTTGGGATTTTTAACTGCAGAAAAAGATTTGATCGTAAAAGCTGTTGAGTTAAATAAATATGTAAATTGTAAAGGTAACTGGACTTCAAAATTTGGATATAAGGATATGTTGCTTTGGAAAAGAGTCTCTGCTTTTGTTTCCACAGAAAGCCAGAGGCTGAGGATTTGTTCCAGAATAAGATACATCAGGTTTGATCAGCCAAGACCACGTGAAAGGTCTCTGATGACACCATGGCCCAGATGATCCAACATCCAGAATGGTTTCAAGGCAACTGGCTCAGAGGTTCACCCTAATGGACTACTCCATATTCCTAAAATTTTCTTTGTGTCCCCATAAGATACAGCGCCCCCCTCCAGCAGGAAGTAGTAAGAAAAACTACACCCACATTCCCCAAATTATCAAGCTGGCTTTGGAGATGGAATTGGCACACTCCTTCTCTAAACCCAGACATATTGCTAAAAGAAAAGGTTAAGAGATTCTTGTGTCCCAAATCAGAAGAGCCCTCTGGTGTGGGACAGAGAAAAACCAATATTTTTCTTTAAAGCAGTTTGATTATAAATGAGATCTCTTTCTAAAGAAGAAAAGGGGAAATGATACAGATATAATAGGATGAAAGGGTAGATTAAGGAACTTACTTCTAAAGAGCAACAACTTGTTTAAAATGTTTTACATTGGTATAGATTTTAGTCTATTGATACAAATTTAAAGTTAATTTTGTTATACTATGTATATATTTCTACTGTGTTTAAGGTATTATGTTTGTATAGCTCATTTAAAATTGTAATGGATAATTAAAAATAGATTAATAATTAATCATCTGTGATAATCATACTCATAGCCATGTTAGTTAAGTCTTCTGGGTATACATAGAGATATTTCAGATAGAGAGGTAATGTTCAAATACTTCAAAGACCTTCAGAATATGGCATTTAAAATATTTTTAAAATTTAGACTTTCTGGACAGTGAGACATGTCTGTTCCTGGCAGCACCGATTTACTTCAGAGAGGAGGATGGGCATTGAAGACACTTCATATGGAATTTGTCTTCACCTTGGCAAAAATAGCCATTTGGGCAAGAAACTGTTCTTGCTTGGACTGCTTGATTGACTGGACGTGCAGGACCCATAGAAAGGTGACCACTGAAATTTGCTTGACAAAATGGTCCTTCAGGCTCCTGCTTCACAGAGGAAACTGACAGATATTCTACAGGACACTGAGAGAAGTGACCAAGAGACTCTAGCCCTGTGGGCTGAAGACAAATGCCCCAACATTACAAAGGAACATTAGGTGACTGTTCAGGCTGCCAGCTGTCTCTGTCTACCCTGCAAGACTCCTGAAAGTTGCTTGCATCCTTCTCCCAGTTCTCAGGTAATATTAAATCCTTCTGAAGTCTTTGATGTGGTTGAAGACTAGATAGTTATAATTTCCTCAGTTATGATACAAGATAAGTTAGATATAAAACCTTAGACTCACAAATATAAGATAGATAGGATATCTTCTTTAATATTGTAACTGTAATTCTTGTTTGATGTTTGTTTTGTTATATGTAATTGTACTATGTAAAAGTTAAAACCTTCCTTTAAAAAAAAGAAAAGGGGAAGTGCTGTGGATATTGCTCTGTGTAAATAAAGTTCTGATTGGCCAGTGGCCAGGCAAGGAAGTATAGGCAGGACAAGAGAGAAGAGAATTCTGGGAAGTAGAAGGCTGGAGAGAAACACTGCCAGCCGCCTCCATGAGAAGCAACATGTAAAGACACTGGTAAGCCACAAGCCATGTGGCAAAGTATAGACTAAAAGAAATGGGTTAATTTAAGATAGAAAAGGTAGATAACAAGCAGCCTGCCACAGCCATACAGTTTTTAAGCAACATAAGTTTCTGTGTGCTTTCTTGGTTGGGTCTGAGCGACTATGGGTCTGGCGGGTAAGAGAGATTTGTCCCGACTGTGGGCCAGGCAGGAAAACTCTAACTACAATTTATACTATAGAAGACATTGCTAGTGGATTCAAATAAGTTTTGTGCTCCTCTGAGATATTACACAGACCTTGTGCCTTGAAAGGCCCAAGGCTTTGTGATCTTCCTGATAGACATCAGATCCCTCCTGCTGGTGGGTTTTTGAATGACTGACTATGGGGTAAAAAAGGCCAGTAGAAGAACACTTTGGCCCTGAGGCTAGATCCCAAAAACCACAACCTGATCCTAAGCAACTCAGGAATTGAAATCCAAACAATCCCTGAGTATGAAATTCAACCAATCTCTGAACTTGTTGCAAGCTCAGGAATTGAGATCCTCCTAATCTCCACCCTGTAAATCTCTGCCACTAAGACACTGTATATAAGCCCTATATATACACGTGTTCATCTTGAGGTTGCCTCCTCCCACCCTGGCCAAGCAGAGGCAGCGACTTTCCAGGATTCCTCCCTCCCAATAAATCCCTTGAGTAAGGTTTGTTGTAACAACTTTGTTTCACCAGAGCACAGCAGAACTGCCATATTTCTGTGGGAAAACTCATTTAGCAGAGCAGAGCTATAAAAATGTTTGCCAGAGCAGAGCAGACTTGTAAAGGCTCTCACCAGAGAAGAACAGAACCAGAGCATAACTGTAACTCTGGCTGGGTAAACTTTCCCTAGCTGGAGCCTAATTGTTACACTCTGGGTAGGCTAAGCAGAGTTGTAACACTTCTCTGGAGCAGAGTGGAATAGGGCTGTAACAACCTTGCTGGAGAAACCCTTCCCTGATAGAGCAAAGTTGATATATTTGAATTAGCAAAACATTTCTCAGAGCAAGGCATGTAACACTTTTCTTGGGAAAACATTTCTCACCAGAACAGAGCTGTAACACATGTGTTGAGATACCTTTCCCTTCAGAGCTGTAACATTTCCAATATGCCTTGGCTTCTGACTACCAGGATACCTTTCCCTTGTGAGCTGTAACACTTACACTGATAGATTCCTTCAGAAGACACCCATCACTGCTGCCTTCCTTTGCACAGTTCTCAACTTTCAAGCATTAATCACAATCAGGATAAATGGTCCATTGAACATTCCCTTCAAAATTGTTTTTGTTTCCTTCCCAGCTTTACAGAGAACTGAGTAGTGTTCTTAGGCACATTGAAACCCTCTTGGCTGAACCTGTCATATCTCCATAGTTTCTCCATTCACTTACACACATTGCTTCTACAAAGATTCCTAAATAAATTCTCTTATACACCGATCTGTATCTCCAGCACTATGACATATAGATCTATAAAGTCATGTTCACTCTGCTGTCCATTTTAGAGAAACACATAGCTTTTTAAATGATGTAAACATATCAGAAAAGTATAAAAACAAGAATGACAATGTCTCCCTTACTCAAGTGCTTTCCTTAGGTATGTCTTTTTGTGTGTCTTTTATTATATTATCACTTTCCATGTCCATAAACAGGCATGCCAAGAATATTATTTCTTTTTGCTTCTCTTTTCTAATAGTTCAGACAGATTAACCTACTTTTGTAAAGATCACACAGTATTATACTACAATGTAGGGAAATGACAACTTGAGTGTTCTTCTGATTAGTATTCTCATTCAAGATATTCATGTAATTTCTGCTTTGTAAACAGAGATGAAATAAGCATCACCTTACATCTATATTGAAAACTCTTATCTCAACATTAAACCCAAGTATTGAAATTCCTGGTCAATAAATATGAACATTTCTGCATTAAAAGTGTACTATGAAATTGTCGTCCAAAACATGATGCAATGGGGAGTCCTTCCAAAGTCATGCGTTTCTGCCTTATTCTGTTATCTCACTTCCCCTGTGTTTCTGAATTGAATCTGTACTTCTTCAAACTCATCTTCTGATTTGTTGATGTGATGGAGTGGATCATCAGACAGACTGGCTTCTTTTGTAGCCTCTTATATTGGGGTTTGGAATAATCCTTGCAAGCAGACTTTACTTGTGTTTGGGCAAAATTGTTCAGCCTGCTTGCATTGGATTCTGGGAAGTATATTACCACCAGGAGTTCTGTTAAAAATTCTTGTGAACATGACTTGCACCATTTCATCTGAATTTCAGTATATAATGTACGTGGTGTTATTGGCTATTTTAATGAAGCGTGTCGTCCCAATTTTTACCTATTAGAGTCAGGGTTATCAACACCTCATTCTGGGATATCTTACTACTTTGCTATAAGATTTATTATGTCTCATTTGTGGTTCTCAGCAGGCTTTTCAACGTTGTTTCCATGACCTGTAACCATGTCATAGATATGGCCAAATTGTTCTTAAATTTCTACCCACCTTTGCCATTAAGAAAGAAGCTCTGATGACCACCTCATTCACACTCATGTGCTCCCAGTAGGGAATCTTGATAGCCACCCTGTAACACTTTGATGTGTTTATGTTTTTCTATGAGATATGCTCATTGAAACTACAGGGTCAACTGAATTACCAATGTGCTTACAAAGAGGCTGATCAAAAGGCATGAAGTTAGACTCTGGAATTTGCACCCTACACCAGAAATTCCTAGATGATATTTTCTACACTAATTCAGTACCCTTGTAGACAACTTGTTATTTAAAATAAAATATAACGTAGGTCTCTCAGTGTGTATAAAGTTTATATCCTCTTCTACCTGTCATATGTGTTCATTTCTTTAATGGTGTTCACATCCTGAACTCTGTAGGCCATTATGATGTGTTTAGATATTCCCAACACTCTCTGGTAGGCAAAAGTGATGTTAAATAAAAATGTCATGAATCAAAGGATAATCCTTAAGTAATAATAATCCTTTGTAGTTCAATTGAAAAAATAATACACAGGAACATAGCCCTGTTTACAGATTGTAGACACTTAACTTCTGTTGTATCCTGAGGGCAGAGTAGGATTTATAACCCTTGACACTGCTGTGCGTTAAGGCTCCTTTCTATGATTAGGAAAGCCAATGTATATATTGAGGGTGTTTAGTGCCATCTGTAGCCTTGTCCAACAAGATAACAGTGGTCATATTCTCTCACCTTGCTCATGAATATCTGAAATGCCCAGGAATTTCCAGTGTACACTGCTGGCCAAAGGGATTGCTGTGAAGAAATACTGGGCTGGATATGAGCTGGATCCAGGCATTAAGAGCTTTCTGATTGTTAGAGGATTTTGTCCTCTAACAATTGTCCACAGTGCCTCAGCTCCATTAACAGCCCTGACCAATCACCTGTGGATCCCAGGAGCCTCTGGCAGGCGGGAGGCACAGGCTTGATTGGTCCTGTGTTGTTAGCAGCTGGCTCCGCCCCCTTCGCCCTGTGGTTCATGATGGGGGCCATGGCCAGGGGGCTGGTCTGCCAGCTTGGCATTGGGGGGGGTGGCCAGTGCCTGGATGTGGGTAGGCAGCAAGAGCCAGATCCTGAGCCAGGCAATTATAACCAACAGAATGCAAGAGATGGAAGAGAGGATCTCTGGTGTTGAAGATATGGTAGAAGAAATAGATTCATCAGTCAAAGAAAACACTAAAACCAACAAAGTCATGACCCAAAATGTCCAAGAAATTTGGGACTCCATGTAAAGAACAAACCTACGAATAATAGGGATAGAGGAAGGAGAAGAATACCAACTCAAAGGCACGGAAAATATATGTAACAAGATCATAGAAGAAAACTTTCCCAACTTAAAGAAGGAAATGCCTATGAAGATACAAGAAGCCTATAGAACACCAAACAGTCTAGACACCCCCAAAATGTCCCCTCGCCACATAATAATTAAACAACTAAATATACAGAAAAAAGAAAGAATATATTAAGGGGAGCAAAGGAAAAAGGTCAAGTGACTTATAAAGGCAAACCCAACAGAATATCACACGATTTCTCAAAGGAGACATTGAAAGCCAGAAGGACCTGGACAGATATAATGCACACACTAAGAGACCATGGATGCCAGCCTAGACTAATATACCCAGCAAAACTTTCAATCATCATAGCTGGAGTGAACAAGACCTTCCAAGACAAAATCAGATTTAAACAATACTTATCCACAAACCCAGCCCTACAGAAAGCACAAGGAGGAAAATTCCAACTTAAGGAAGGCAGATACAGCCATGAAAACACAGGCAATAGATAACACCACAGCAGTAAACCCCAAAGAAGAGAAGTATACACAAACTACCACCAAAAAATAAAAATAACAACAGGAATGAACAATCACTGGTCATTAATATCCCTTAACATCAATGGATTTAATTCACCTATAAAAAGACACAGACTAACTGAATGGGCATGAAAACAGGACCCAGCTTTCTGCTGCATACAAGAAACACACCTCAAATAAAAGACAGACAACTCCTAAGAATAAAAGGTTGGGAAAGAATTTCCAATCAAATGGCCTTTAAGAAGCAAGCTGGTGTAGCCATCCTAATATCCAGCAAAATAGACTTCAAACACAAATCAATCAAAAGAGATGATGAAGGACATTACATACTCATGGAAGGAAAGATCCAACAAGATGAAGTTTCAATTCTAAATATTGATGCACCAAACACAAGGGCACCCACATATGTAAAAGAAACATTAATAAGGTTAAATCATATATAAAACCCCACAAATTAATAGTGGGAGAGTTCAACACCCCACTTTCACCTCTGGACAGATTGGCGATATTGGAACTTAACAGAGACATAATGGACTTAACTGATGTTATGGCTCAAATGGACTTAATCGATATCTGCAGAAGATTCCACCCAAACAAAAAAGAATATACCTTTTTCTCAGCATCCAATGGAACCTTCTCTAAAGTTGACCACATACTTGGCCACAAAGCAAATAACAACAGATACAAAACAATTGGAATAACCTCCTGTGTTCTATCAGACCACCATGGTTTAAAGTTAGATTTCAACAACAGGAAAACTACAGAAATCCTACAATCTCATGGAAACTGAATAATGCTCAACTGACTCACCAATGGGTTAAGGAAGAAATAAAGAAAGAAATTAAAGTCTTCCCAGAAATCAATGAAAATGAATACACCACATACCCAAACTTATGGGATACAATGAAAGCAGTGCTAAGAGGCAAATTCAGATCACTGAATGCCCACATAAAGAAGCTGGAGAAATCTCAAACTAGGGACTTGACAGCACACTTGAAAGTCCTTGAACAGGAAGAAGCAATGTCTCACAGGAGGAACAGACACCAGGAAATTATCAAATTGAGAGCTGAAATGAATAAAATAGAAATAAAGAGAACAATACAAAGGATTAATGAAACAAAGAGTTGGTTCTTTGAGAAGATCAACAAGATAGACAAGCCCTTATCCAAAGTAATAAAAGACAGAGAGAGAGCATCCAAATTAACAAAATCAGAAATGAAAAGGTGGACAGAACAACAGACAATGAGAAAATCCAGAGAATCATCAGGTCATACTTCAAAAACCTCTACTCCACAAAACTGGAAAATCTCAAAGAAATGGATAATTTTCTGGATAGTTACCACATACCTAAGTTAAATCAAGACCAGATAAACCATTTAAATAGTCCAATAACCCCTAAGGAAATAGAATCAGTCATTAAACGTCTCCAAACCAAAATAAAGCCATGGAACTGATGGTTTCACTGCAGAATTCTACCAGATCTTCAAAGAGGATTTAATACCAATACAATACTCTTTAAATTGTTCCACACAATAGAAGCAGAAGGTATATTGCCAAACTCCTTCTATGAGGCTACAATTACCGTGATTTCTAAACCAAACAAAGAAAGAGAACTACAGACCAATCTCTCTCATGAACATTGATGCAAATCTATTCAATAAAATTCTGGCAAACAGACTCAAGGAACATATCAAAACACTTATCCACCATGATCAAGTAGGCTTCATCCCAGGGATGCAAGGTTGGATCAACATAGGAAAGTCTGTCAATGTAATATACCATATAAAGAAACTCAAAGAAAAAAACCACATGATCATTTCACTAGATGCAGAAAAGTCATTTGAAAAAAATCCAACACCTCTTCATGATAAAGGTCTTGGAGCAATCAGGAATACAGGGAACATACCTAAACATAATAAAGCAATCTACCGCAAGCCAACAGCCAACATCAAATTAAATGGAGAGAAACTCAAAGCAATACCACTAAAATCAGGAGCAAGGCAAGGCTGTCCCCTCTCTCCCTACTTATTCAATATAGTACTTGAAGTTCTAGCCAGAGCTATAAGACAACATAAAGAGATTAAGGGGATAAAAATTGGAAAGGAAGAAGTCAAGCTCTCCCTATTTGCAGATGACATGTTTGTATATATAAGTGACCACCAAAATTCAACCAAGGAACTGATGCAGCTAATAAAAACCTTTAGCAACATTGCAGGATACAAGATCAACTCAAAAAATCAGTAGCCCTCCTATACACAGTAGACAAACAGGCTGAGAAGGAAATCAGAGATACATCACCCTTTACAATAACCACAAATTATATAAAATGCATTGGGGTTACTCTAACTAAGCATATGATGGACCTATATGACAAGAAATTTAAGTCCCTGAAGAAAGAAATTGAAGAAGATGTCAGAAAATGGAAAGATCTCCCATGGTCATGGATAGGCAGGATTAACATAGTAAAAATGGCGATCTTACCAAAAGCCACTATGTCTTAAAGTTAGATTTCAACAACAATGAAAGTTACAGAAAGCCTATAAACTTATGGAAACTGAATAATTCCAAATTGAATCACCAATGGATCAAGAAAGAAAGAAATTAAAGATTTCCTAGAATCCAATAAAAATGAATGTATAACACACCCAAACTTATGGGACACTATGAAATCAGTGCTAAGAAGAAAATACAGAGCAATAAGTGCTCATATAAAGAAGATCGAGAAATCTCACACTAGTGGCTTAACAGCATGCCTGAAACCTCTAGAACAAAAAGAAGCAAACACATCTGTAGTGAGTAGCTTTTCCAGCTTTGACCTGGAAGTACTACCACCTTTGAGGCTTCAATGAATTTCATATCTGCAAAGCAGGGCCAAGATCCAGATGTGCTGGTTCTTTTGGTTTCAGGATTCTGGACGCTAGAGTGAAATTGAGCATAGTTTTCCCGAGAACACCACTGGACTGTGCTACTTCTAACACAGACCCTGTAACCTATCCCCTTACTTGTAAGTTACCCCACAAAATAAACATCCCTTGTAACTATGTGGAATTGCCTTAATAATGCTACTAATATCTGGTGGGCAATGTGGGGAACAAACCCATGACCCTGAGATTAAGATTTTCATGCTGTTTCAATTGCAACTGGTTTATTTCAAAGATGTGTTGACCTCAGAATGGAAACCTGCACATGGACTATGTTGGAGAAGAGGTTTTGCTTTTGTTTTTGCAGGAGAAGAAAGCTATGGATACCAACAAAATTAATAAAAATTAGATTCAAACAGTCAAAATGCCCTGTTGAGGAGCTGTAAAATCTCATCCACTAATGTGAAAACTATACAAGTTGTAAGAAAAATTTAACAAACAAGGGTTGAAGTAGGGTTCTATTTTTGTCTTTCCAGGGTAATGAAAATACCCACTTTTCAGAAATTACAATGCCTTGAATATCCAGATGTCTACCACAGAAATAAAGCATTTACTGGTACTAATCTACACATGGGAAAATCTCACTGCCTAACATCTATATCTCTTTCAATCTAGAAAAGTTGTGGGTCCAATTCAATTATAAAACAACCTGGTTTTAGAGATGGAATTGGCTCACCCCTTCTCTAAACCCAAACATAATGCTGAAAGAAAAGGTTGCAAGATTCTTCAGTCCCATTTCAGAACAGCCCTCTGGTATGGAACAGAAGGAAACCAATAAAAAGGGACCCTTGTTTTCATGATTCTAAATATCTCCATACTCACTCTTTACTTAACAGAATCCTTTCTTACAAGTCATGTCATCTTTAAATCCAAACTTTCCATTTTGATATATTAATAATATTCCAGTTTTTCTCAGTAAAAATAAGTTTCTCCAATAGCAATCTCTGAAGTCTCCAGAAGGAAGATGGGGCACCAAGAGCAACAACTCTACAGAGTCCAGAATGATGCCATGGTACTCATCATCATACTACAATTATAGCCAGAATTTCAGTCAGTCTTACCCATTACTCTGAGACTGGCTGCAGAATGTACTGTTAGTGTATGTGAGACTTACCTATCTGAGCTTTCTTACAGAAACCAACAGAGATACCATCACCCACTAAACAGCAGGTAGTAATTCTAAGAACATGATGCCCTTTCTCCCAAAGATTTCATGTTTCTCAGGTTTATGGATGATGGCTATATGGTTGAGGGTGGAAGAAAATATTAGATTTAGTATTCTCCTTAAGAAAAGAAAATGTGTCTTAAATTATGAACAAAAAAAGAAGAAAAGAAAAGGAAAAGTAGAATGGATATGTATAAGATATTATGGTAGATTATTTACAGTACTAAAATTTTAGTAAAACAGCAGCCTTACATAATTTGCAATGTTATGGATTCTTGTATATTGATACAAATGTAAACTATTTTATACTCTTATTTAAGATAGTTCGTATATTGATACAAATATAGAACTATATTTGTTGTAATGTCCATATATTTCTACTCTTATTTGAAATATTTTGTATATTGATACAAATATAAATTTCTATCTGTCATACTGTCTGTATGTTCTACCTATGTTTAGGATATTTTTATATTTATATATATTTAAAAATATTGGCATATTCCATATTGCACTATACATTCCTTGGTCTGTTAAAGATATTTTGTTTTTTGTCACAATTTTGAAGTCATTGTCCTTTTGCCATATATTTGCATACAGACTGTTTACCCTGTTTACATGAAGCCTTAGTCCTTAGTTTATTTACATAGATAAGACTTACAGATTTATAGTCACCTATGCTTGTCATCTTTATAGTTATGTTTTTTAGGTTATCTAGATTTACAGATACATATGTTGTATGGACATGGAATCTTCAAACACTTCATGGACCTAGAGAATATGGCATTTAAATAACTTAGAATTCTGTTTACCTGAGACACAATTGCTCGTGGCAGCACCAATTTGATCCCCAGAGAATGTTGGACATCAAAGACATTTCCATTTGGAAGTTTGTCTTCTTGGCCAAAAAATGGCCTACTGGGCAAAGAAGTGCCATTGCTTAGACTACCGACAGTACAAATGCTGTCCTTCCTGGACAAGAAGACCCAAGGGAAAGTGACTGCTGAACTATGCCAAGAAAGGGTAAGACGGTCTTCAGAATTTCTGCTTCTGAAAATGGTCTGTCAGATTCTCTAGACCTGTAGCCAATTTGAATGCACCAAAAATGCTGAAAAATATTAGTTGACAGTCCAGGCTGCCAGCTGTCTCTATGTACTCTTTTTGCTTTATTTTATTTTATAATTTAATTTAATTTTACATATCAGCCATGGATTGCCTTGTCCTCACCACTCCCAACTCCCCCACCCACAATTTCACCCAGGCCAACCCCCATTCCCATTGCATTCAGGGCAAAGACTCCCTTGGGGATTCAGCTCAACCAGGTAGATTCAGTCCAGGCAGGTCCAGTCCCCTCCTCCCAGGCTGAGCTAAGTGTCCCTGCATAAGCCCCAGGTTCCAAACAGCCAGCTCATGCACTAAGGACAGTTCCAGGTCCCAATGCCTGGGTGCTGCCCAAATAGTTCAAACTAATCAACTGTCTCACTTATCAAGAGGGCCTGATACAGCTGGGGGCTCCTTAGCTATTGTTTCACAGTTCCTTTGTTTCCATTTGTTTGGCTATTTGTCCCTGTGCTTTTTCCAATCTTTGTCTCAACAATTCTCACTCAAACAATCCCTCCTCTTTCTTGACAATTGGATACCTGGAGCTACACCTGGGGCCTGGCCTTGGATCTTTGCATTTGCTTCCCTCATGCATTGGATGAAAGTTCTAGCATGACTGTTAGGGTGTTTGGCCATCTGATCACCAGAGTAGGTCAGTTCAGGCATTCTCTTGAACGTTGCCAGTAGTCTAGAGTGGATGTATCATTGTGGATTTCTGGAGACCTCTCTGGCACTTTGCTACTTCCTGTTTTCATGTGGTCTTCATTTATCATGATCTCTTACTCCTTGTTCTGTCATTCTGTTTTTCATCCAGCTGGGATCTCCTGCTCTCTTAACCTCTCTTTCCCTAGAAACTTGCCCTTCATTACCCCCACTCACATCCAGGTTGTTCATATAGATCTCATCCATTTCTCTGTCCTTGTGCAATCCCTGTGTCTTTCCTAGGGTCCCATTTTCTAGGTAGCATCCTTGGAGTTGTGTAGCAGTCTAGTCATCTTTGTTTTACATCTATTATCCTCCCGTGAGTGAGTACATACCATGTTTGTCTTTCTGAGTCTGGGTTACCTCACTCATGATGATGTTTCCTAGATCCTTCCATTTGCTTGCAAACCTCATGATGTTATTGTTTTTCTCTGCTGAATAGTACTTCATTGTGTATATGTACCACATTTTCTTTATACATTCTTCAGTTGAAGGGCATCTAGGTTGTTTCCACATTCTGGTTATTACAAACAATCCTGAGGTGAACATAGTTGAGAAAGTGCCCTTGTGGTATGACTGAGCATTTCTTGGGTATGGAATAGCTGGGTATTGAGGGAGATTGATTCCCAATTTTCTATGAAAGCACCATATTGATTTCCAAAGTGGCTGTACAAGCTTGTGTTCCCACCAACAGTGTAGGAGTGTTCCCCTTGATCCATATCCTCTCTAGCATCAGCTGTCTTCATTGCTTTAGATCTTAGCCATTATGACAGTTGTAAGGTTGTATCTCAGAGTCTTTTTTTTTGCATTGCCCTGATGTTAAGGGATGTTGAGCAATTCCTTAAATGTCTTTCAGCCATTTGAACTTCCTCTCTTGAGAATTCTCTGTTTTACTCTGTAGTCCATTTCTTAATTGGACTCTTGGGTATTTTGATGTCTGATTTCTTGAGTGCTTTATATATTCTCGATATCAGCGCTCTGTCAGAAATGGGGTTGGTGAAGATCTTTTTCCATTCTCCAGGCTTTCGCTTTGTCTTGTTGACCATGTCCTTTGCTCTAGAAAAGCTTCTCCGTTTCAGGAGGTCCTATACTGTTTCTCTCGGTATCTGTGCTACTGGTGTTATATTTAGGAAGTGACTCCACGGCCAATGCTTTCAGGTCTGCTTCCTACTTTCTCTTCTTTCCGGTTCAGAGTAAATGGATTTATGTTGAGGTCTTTAATTCACTTGGTCTTAAATTTTGTGCACGGTGACAGATGTGGTTTTATTTGTATCCTTCTACACATTGACATCCAGTTATGCCATCATCATTTGGTAATGATGCTTTCTTTTTTTTCCATTATACATTTTTGGCTTCTTTGTTAAAAATTATATGTTCAAGATGTACAGATTAAGATTAGGATCTTCCATTAGATCCCATTGGTCCATCAAGGTGTGTTTGTTATTGTAGCTTTATTGTAGAGCTTGAAGGCAGTGATCGTGATGACTCCATAGGTTGTTTTATTGTATAGGACACTTTTGACTATCCTGGGTATTTTGTTTTTCCGTATGAATTTGAGTATTGTTCTTTCCAGGTCAGTGAATAATTGTGTTGAAATTTTGATATGGATTGCATTGAATCTGTAGATTGCCTTTGGCAAGATTGCCATTTTTATGATGTTAATCCTGCCTATCCAAGAGCATGGGAGATCTTTCCATTTTCTGATATCTTCTTCAATTTCTTTCTTCAGGAACTGAAAGTTCTTTTCCTACAGGTCCTTCTCTTGCTTGGTTAGAGTTATGCCAAGACATTTTATATCAATTGTGTCTTCTGTAAAAAGTGATATAACTCTGATTTCCTTCTCAGCTTGTTTGACAATAGTATATAGGAGGGCTACTGATTTTTTTTAGTTAATCTTGTATCCTGCTACATTACTGAAGCTGTTTATAAGCAGTATGAGTTCCTTGCTCAAAATTTTGGGGTCATTTATATATAGTATCATGTCATCTGCAAATAGCGAAAACTTGACTTCTTCCTTTACAATTTGTATCTCCTTGATCTCTTAATGTTGTCTTATTGCTCTGGCTATAACTTCAAGTATTATATTGAATAAGTATGGGTAGAATGAACAGCCTTGTCTTGTTCCAGATTTTAGTGGAATTGCTTTGAGTTTCTCTCCATTTACTTTGATGTTGGAGGTTGGCTTGCTGTAAATTGCCTTTATTATGTTTATGTACGTTTCCTGTATTCATGATTTCTCCAAGACTTTTATCATGAAGCTGTGTTGGATTTTGTCAGATGCCTTTTCAGCATCTAGGTAGATGACCATGAGGTTTTTTTCTTTCAATTTGTCTTTATGGTGTACTACATTGACAGACTTTTGTATGTTGAACCACCCTTGCATCCCTGGGGTGAAGCCTACTTGATCATGGTGGATAATTGTTTTGATGTGTTCTTGGAGTCTGTTTGCCGGTATTTTATTGAGTATTTTTGCATCAATTGTCATGAGGGTGATTGGTCTGTAATTGTTTCTCTTTGTTACATATTTGTTTGGCTTGGTATTCAGGGTAATTGTAGCCTCATAGAAGGAGTTTCCTAAGGTTACCTCTGTTTCCATTGTGTGGAACAATTTAAAGAGTATTGGTATTATCTCTTCTTTGAAGATCTGGTAGAATTCTTCATTGAAACCATGTAGTCCTGGTCTTTTTTCTTGTTTGGGAGTTTTTAATGACTTATTCCATTTCCTTAGGGTTATTGGACTATTATAATTAGTTTATCTGATCTTGATGTAACTTAGGTATGTGGTACATTTCCAGAAAATTATGCATTTCTTTTAGATTTTCCAGTTTTGTGGAGTAGAGGTTTTGAAGTGTGACCTGATGATTCTATGAATTTCCTCATTGTTAGTTGTTAGGTCTCCATTTTCTTTTCTGATTTTGCTAATTTGTATGATCTCTATCTGCCTTTTGGTTAGTTTGGATAAGGTCTTCTCTATCTTGTTGATTTTCTCAAAGAACCATCTCTTTGTTTCATTCTTTGTATTGTTCTCTTTGTTTCAATTTTCTTGATTTCAGCTGTCAGTTCAATAATTTCCTGGCATCTATTCCTCCTGAGTGACTTTGCTTCTTCTTGTTCTAGAGTTTTCAGGGGTGCTGTTAAGTCACTAGTGTGAGATTTCTCCAACTTCTTTATGTGGGCATTTATTGCTATGAATTTCCCTCTTAGCTCTTCTTTCATAGTGTCCTGTACATTTGGGTATGTGGTATATTCATTTGCATTGATCTCTAGGAAGTCTTTAATTTCATTATTTTTCCTTGCCCATTGGTGACTCAGTTGAGCATTATTCAGTTTCCATGAGACTATAGGCTTTCTGTAGTTTTTGTTGTTGAAATCAACTTTAAACCACGGTGGTCTGACAGAATGCAAGAGATTATTCCAATCGTGTTGTATCTGTTTGTATTTTCTTGTTGCCAATAATGTGGTCAGTTTTAGAGAAGGATCCATGGGTTGCTGAGAAGAGGGTATTTTTTTTTTGTTATGATAGAATGTTCTGTAGATATCTATTAAGTCCATTTGAGGCATAACCTCAGTTAAGTCATTTTTTTCTCTGTTGTTTTGATTTTGCATATCTATCCAGTGGTGAGAGTGGGGTGTTGAAAACTCCCACTATTAATGTGTGGGGTTTTATGGATGATTTAAGGTTTAGTAATGTTTCTTTTACATATGTGTGTGCCCTTGTGTTTGGGGCATAAATGTTCAGAATTGTAACTTCATCTTGGTTGATATTTCCTATGATGAGTATGTAATGCCCTTCTTGATCTCTTTTGATTGATTTTAGTTTGAAGTCTATTTTGCTGGATATTTGGATGGCTACATCTGCTTGTTCCTTACGACCATTTTACTAGAAATTCTTTTCACAGCCTTTTATACTCAGGTAGTATCTGTTTTTGAAAATGAGGTGTGTTTCTTGTATGCAGCAGAAAGATTGGTCCTACTTTCATATCCATTCTGTTTCCTTGTGTCTTTTTATAGGTGAAGTAAGTCCATTGATATTAAGGGATATTAATGACCAGTGATTGTTCATTCCTGTTTCTTTTTGTGGTAGTGTGTGCGTACTTCTTTTCTTTGGGGATTACTGTTGTGGTGTTATCTATTGCCTGTGATTTTTTGGGTGTATCTTACTTCCTTACGTTGGAATTTTACTTCTAATAATTTTGTAGGGCTGGGTTTGTGGATGAGCATTATTTAAATCTGGATTTGTCTTGGAATGTCTTGTTCACTCTGTCTATGATGATTGAAAGTTTTGCTGGGTATATTAGTCTAGGCTGGCATCCATGGTCTCTCAGTGTCTGCATTGCTTCTATCCAGGTCTTTCTGGCTTTCAAAGTCTCCACTGAGAAATCAAGTGTTAGTCTGATGGGTTTGTCTTTATATGTCACTTGGCCTTTTTCCTTTGTTGCTCTTAATATTCTTTCTTTATTCTGTATGTTTAGTTGTGTAATTATTATGCTGTGAGGGGACTCTTTTTTTGGGGGGTCTATTCTCGTTGTCTAGCCTTCTTGTATCTTCATAGGCATTTCCTTCTTTATTTTGGGGAAGTTTTCTTCTATGATCTTGTTGACTATATTTTCTCTGCCTTTGAATTGGTATGCTTCTCCTTCCTCCATCCTTATTATTTGTAGGCTTGGTCTTTTCATTTTGGCCAGCTTTCTTTGACATTTTGTGTTATGACATTTTGTCATTGGTATTTTCTTTGACTGATGAATCCATTTCCTCTCTTGTGTCCTCTACACCAGAGGTCCTCTCTTCTATCTCTTATGTTCTTTTGGTTATGGTTGCATCTGGGTTTCCTGTTTGTTTTCCCAGATTTTGTATTCCCAGTATTGTCTCTGTTTGCGTTCACTTTATTGTTTCTTTTTCCCTTTTCAGGTCTTGAATTGATTCTCTCACCTATTTAGTTGATTTTTCATGGTTTTCTTTAATGGATTTATTGTTTTCTTCCACTTTTTGTTTGTCTTTTTTTCTATTTCTTTATAAACTTCATCCCATATTTTGTTTGACTTTTTCTCAATTTATTGTTTTCCTCCACTTTTTTGTTGATCTTTTCCTCAATTTCATTTTCATTTTTTTCTTGAATGGCCTCTAGCAAGTTTATTAAGCTAATCTTAAGGATGCTGTTTTCTGATTCTTCTCCCTTGTAATTTTCATGTCTTGCTGTTGTAGGAGGTCTAGTATTGTTCTATATTTTGTTGTATGTATTTCTGCCTTGATGTCCAACCATTTCCTCGTCTAATAGGTAAAAGAGGACCCTGTATCTGAGCCAGTTGTCTTGGTCCACTCTGTTTGTTGTATCTTTGTCTCTGGAGGCCATTCTGGGTCTAATCTTAGCTCTTGTTCTAATTGGAGCAGGCGCCTTCTGTGTCTCAGTGAGCTGCTCTTAGATCAACACAAGATAGTTGATTCTGTGCCTCGCAGATTTGTTGTTTGTCTTATAAGTGCTCCTGATCCAGTCAGAGCTGACAGATTCTATGTTTCAGGAAGCCTCTCTTGGTCCAGTGAGAGTTGGCAGATTCTACTTCTCAGAAAGACACTCTTGGTCTAATCCTGGCTAACAGATTCCCTGTCTCTTGAGTTTACTCTTAGTCTAATGACAACTCTTTGTCCAATGAGAGCTCTCTCTTTCTCTGAGGTGGATGGGAACTCTCTGGGTTGGATGGGAGCTCTCTGGGCTGCATGGAATCTCTCTGTGGGCCAGATGGGAGCTCTGGACTGGATGGGAGCTGGAGATGGGTCTCCAAGTCTCAGTAAGTGGTGGGGGCCTTGGGTAAATGTGTTTGGAGACAGGGTGTATAGATTGCAGTACCTGCTGTGGGTCTTGGAGAAGGGGAACCTTCCTACAAGAGCCCTGCCGCTGGCCAGCTACTGGGACCGAGTTGGGCAGGACTTCCCCAGGGTATGGTTGGGATCTAAGAATGGGACATAGGGTAAGGCCTCCCTTGGTAAACACAACATGCCCTATTTACACTTTTCTCTGTCATCCTCTCTCCCAGTTTATGCCCACTTCTCTACCCACCCAAATACAAATACTTACACACTTTCTTTCTCTTTTTCAATAAAAAGCAAATAGGAAACTAAAAAACAAACAGGGACAAAGAATATGAAAAAAACAGAAAAGAAAGGAACCAAAGAGAAAGGACAAGAAACACATGTAGATGGAATCATACACACATGGACACACAGAAATCACATAAAAACACAAAATCAGAAACCATAATGTATAAGCAAAAATTTAAAATTCAAAAAAGAAAGAAAAAAAACCCATGCCTTGACAAAGCTTTATAAGACAAAAAAAAGATCTCTAAATATAACTTTGAGTACATTTTGTCTTGTCCATTTGCTGTTTGGAAAAGGGCGCCATTGAGTGTGGTTTGTGTACCTAGTGACACTGGTGAAAACTAGTTTTTTCCTTTGTGAGTGGCTGTCAATTGGAGAGAGCTTTCTGGATTAAGGATGAGGGTTTGTGTCTAATCCACTTTCACCACTGGGAACTGATCTGGCTAGACTAAAAATGCCCTAGACTTCATAAAAATACCCTGCCCTCCTAGAGATTACTGGCTTCCCCTACAAATTGCTGTCCTCCACACTGTTGGACTTCTGAACTGGCTTCCAGACAACGGGAACAAAGACCAGTGGGTCTTTTGAAATTCTCATGATATACCACAAGCCAGTGCTAGCTGAGACCACATGGTAAAGAAGCAGTGAATAGCACAAATCCACAGGTTGAGGAGGACAACCAGAAGGAAAGATCATTCTTTCAGAAACAGCAGATAGGCCTCTGGTAACTGATCTAAGATCCACAAAAGTTTTTGAGTTACTCAGAC
>NW_023412574.1:0-8865 GCF_903995425.1 Onychomys torridus
CGAGAGATTACCCTCTCTTCTGTAAGGAGTCTCCAAACTCCACCCAATGTTGGCCGTGGGTCTGCATGTTTCCACCAGTTGGTGGATGGAGTCGTCTCTGATGACGTGGGGCTAAGGTACACCAACTGTCCCAGGGGAAGCCAGTCAGGTTCATGTATCGATAGTTGGAAGGAGCCTTGCTGGGGTCATCCTTTAGACTCCTGGAGGTCCCCTTGGCACAGGTGTTTCTTCCTGACCCTGAAAAAATGGGGCGACCGAACGGCTTTGTACAGTTCATGTGTCGTACTTCTCCATGGGCCCTTTCGCCACTCTCCCAACCTATCCTGTTCAAGTTCCCACCCTACCTGCCCTATCCACTCATGAAAGCTCTATTTTTCTTTGCTAGGGAGAGTCCAGGTGTCCCCATGAACCCTCTTTGTTACTAGTCTCTTGAGTCTGTGGATTGTAGCCAAGTTCCTGCTCATTTTACAGCTGCTCTACTCACGACACGAGTAACGCCAGTGTCATCCTGTCTACATGGCTCTGGGATCCCCTCACCAGGATAGTATTTTTCTAGTTCGATCACCCATTGCCTTCAGACTTCCTGGTATTCCATTGAAATATGCACATTTTCTTTATCACATTCACGTTGAGGGACATCTAGGTTTGTTTCAGCTTCTGGCTGTAACAATAAAGCTGATATGAACATAGTTTGAGCAAGTGTCCTTGTAGGATGATTGAATGCTCCTTGGGTATTTTGCCCAAGAGTGGTATAGCTGGGTATTGGGATAGATTGTCTCCCAGTTTTCTGAGAAACCATCCACACTGACTTCCAAAGTGGCTGCACAAGGTCACACTCCCACCAGCAATGGAGTTTACACTCCTCTCCAGGATGAGCTATCCCTTGTGTTTTTGATCAGAGCCATTCTGACAGGTGTAAGATGGAATCTCAGAGTTGTTTGGTTCCTGATGGCTAAGGATGTTGAACAACTCCTTAAGTGTTTCTTGGCCATTTGGGATCCTTCTGTTGAGACTTCTCTGTTTAGATCTGTACTCTATTTTTTAATTGGATTATTTGGTTAGTTGATATCTAGTTTCTTAAGGTATTTATATATTTTGGAAATCAGTCCTCTGTGGGATGTGTGGTTGGTGAAGATATTTTCCCAATCAGTAGGATGTCATATTTACAGTGTCCTTTGCCTTAAAAAACTTTTCAATTTCATAAGGTCCCATTTATTGTTGATCTTTTTTTTTTTGAAGTTGCCTGGTAGGCATATCAATATTTATTGAAATACTGAAAAATCCATTTTATTAAGAAATTCCTGGCAAGAACTGACATGAAATATGTATTTTACTGATACAGTAAGAAAACGTCAAGTGTCCAACTTCACACTCTGAACATGGCATGGATACAAGTCCAAGGCAGCGCAGAAGAGCCATAACCCACAGATTCAGACAGTACCAGACTGTCTGTTTAAGTACCAGACTGTCTGTTTCAGAGACCAACTACAGGAAACCCAGCGCAGCTGAAGACCTTCCACTCGAGTCTGCCTTTATTAGCAACTCCTGTCTTTGATAAGTTACCAACTGGCCAGCAATGCTAGCCCACACCTGCTTAACTGCTTCCATCCTCAGCCTGGATGTGGCTGTTGCCTGGATTTCTAACCAGTCTTGGGGTAAAAGCTACTAGGTTAACAACATAGCAGTATTTGACAATTTTAGGTTTCATACTCAGTGGGGAGTACAATATATTTAAAATAAGGAAACATGGATTTTCAGTGTTAAAAACCCTCCAAATAACCATCCTCCTCACTTCTACCCACGTTGACAGACAGGCTTGAGCTCTCTCATTAACCACTGATATCACCATGCCTTCCTTTTCCATGTGCTTTTAACTAACTATGATTTTAGTTGGGAGGAACCGCCATGCTTCTGTTTTATTTAATGCTTTGGATCCGAGCTCTGATTAATGACTTTCCATCCTTCATTGGACCACGAAAATAACACTGAGAATCAACACCCAGCAGAGCTCATGTGCATCCCTCATGACGATGGATCTTAGAGGATATTAATAAATGTTATCATATAATCTTCTTTTACACACTGAAGTAGTAAAATATTTTTGCTTTACAACTTACAGTGTTTGGAAAGAAAAACCAGGTAAGATTCTGTCTTGTTAAAATGACTCCAAAACAAGAAAAACTACAAGTCACGTGATTCACAATGGATATTAAATAAACTACAGAAGGATAATGGAAATTTTCAGACATGTAATCAAGTGGATGATTTTAATCATTAAGACCCTTCTATACGGCTGGAGAGATGGCTCAGAGGTAGAGTGCTGACTGCTCTTCCAAAGGTCCTGAGTTCAATTCCCAGCACCACATGGTAGCTCACAACCATCTGTAATAAGATCTGGCACCCTCTTCTGTATACATAATAAATAAATAAAATAAATATTTAAAAAAAAGACCTGAAACTATGTTCCACTAACTTGAAGACATGCTATAATAAACACATATTTGGTTTCTTCAGTCTTGGCTCTGTCTTATACAAAGGCAAACCCATGGAACAATAAATTAGCATCATAATTGTCTACAGTTGAAACAAGGCCAGAAACATTTGTGGAAAAAAATTAAGGGACTGGGAGATACTTTCATTTTCTACAATTACTACAAGCTATTCCGCTGCTGATCTCAACAAATTACAGAAGAAATGAGAGTCTCACAGTCACCAACCCCACATCTGACAGAGGGCTGATATCCAAACTATATAAAGAACTCAAAAAACTAGACTTCAAAATACTGAACAATCCAACTAAAAAATGGGCTACAGCCGGGGGGTGGTGGCGCACGCCTGTAATCTCAGCACTGGGGAGGCAGAGGCAGGTGGATCTTTGTGAGTTCAAGGCCAGCCTGGTCTACCGAGCGAGATCCAGGAAAGGCGCAAAGCTACGCAGAGAAACCCTGTCTCGAAAAACCAAAAAAATAAAATAAAATTGGGCTACAGAGCTTAACAGAGAATTCTCAACAGAAGAATCTCAAATGGCTGAAAGACATTTAAAGAATTGCTCACAGTCTTTAGTCATCAGGGAAATGCAAATCAAAACAACTCTGAGATACCATCTTTTTTTTTTTCCCCCAAGACAGGGTTTCTCTGTGTGGCTTTTCAACTTTCCTGGAACTCACATTGGAGACCAGGCAGGCCACTAACTCACAAAGATCCACCTGCCTCTGCCTCCCAAGTGCTGGGATTAAGGCGTGTGCCACCATCGTCCTGAGATACATCTTACACCTGTCAGAATGGCTAAGATCAAAAACACTGAAGA
Source organism: Onychomys torridus (assembly GCF_903995425.1). Taxonomy (NCBI): domain Eukaryota; kingdom Metazoa; phylum Chordata; class Mammalia; order Rodentia; family Cricetidae; genus Onychomys; species Onychomys torridus. Next base: position 3,308 of record NW_023412574.1, read on the forward strand.
CAGCTTATGTTGGAGAGGATGTGGGAAGCAAGGGAACACTCCTGCACTGTTGGTTGGAATGCAAACTTGTACAGCCACTCTGGAAATCAGTAATGACAGTTTCTCAGAAAACTGGGAATAAGTCCTTCCTCAAGAACCCAGCTACACCACTCTTGGGCATATAACCAAGAATGCTCAATCTTACCACAAGGACACATGCTCAACTATGTTCATATCAGCACTATTAGTAATAGCCAGAACCCAGAAAACAACCTAGATGCCCCTCAACTGGAGAATGGATAAAGAAGTGTGGGCACACATATACAATGGAGTATTACTCAGCAGTAAAAAGCAATGATATCAAGAAATTTGCAGCCTTTGTGGTGGTGGCTCATGCCTGTAGTCCTAGCACTCTGGAGGCAGAGGCAGGCAGAATCTCTGTGAGTTCAGGCCAGCCTGAGCTACAGAGCGAGATCCAGGACAGCCTCGCAAAGCTACACAGAGAAACCCTGTCTCGAAAACCAAAAAGAAAAAAAAAAAAAGAAAGAAAGGAAGGAAGGAAGGAAGAAAGAAAGAAAGAAAGAAAGAAAGAAAGAAAGAAAGAAAGGAAGGAAGGAAGGAAGGAAGGAAGGAAGGAAAGGAAGAGAGGAAAGAAAGAAGAAAGAAAGAAAGGAAAGGAAAGAAAGAAAAGAAGAAGCAAAGAAGAAAGAAATTTGTAGGCAAATGGATGGAACTAGAAAATACCATCCTGAGTGAGGCGATCTAGACTCAGAAGGTCAAACATAGTATGTACTCACTCATAAGCGGATACTAGATGTGAGGGAAGGGATGGCCAGAACTGCAACCCACAGCTCCAGAGAGGCTAGCTACCAGGGAAAGACCCTAGGAGGGACACATGGATGACCCAGTGAGGGAGAAGTGGATGAGATCTACATGAGTGGACTGGGTGTGGGGGTGGAAGAAGTCGAGGAATGGGGATGAGAACATAGGGAAATTGAGAGGATCTAGCTGGATGAGGGCAGAGTGGGAGGGCAGGGAGGAAGATACCATGATAGAGGAGGACATCATGAGAAAGGGAGAGGCAGGGTGCTGGGAGGCTCTCAGGAATCCACAGGATGACCCCACCTTGGTCTCCTGGCAGTGGTCCAGAGGGTGCCTGGACTGGTCTACTCTGGTGACTGGTCTAGCGAATACCCTGACTGTCATCATAGAGCCTTTGTCCAGTGACTGATGGAGGCAGATGCAGAGATCCAGAGCCAGGTGCCAGGCTGAGCTCTGGGAATCCAATTGAGAGAGGGAAGGGATTCTGCAGGGAGAAAACATCGAGATCATGACAGGAAGAAGTACAGAGATGACCGACCACACTATGGGAGGCCCATGAACTGTAGATTAGTGGCTGAGGAGCCCCCACGGGACTGGACTAGGCCCTCTGGATATGGAAGACAGTTGTTTGGCTCGAACTGTTTGCGGAGCACCCAGGCAGGGGGATCGGGATCCATCCCTGTTGCACGGGCAGGCTTCTGGGAATCTGGTGCCTGTGTGTGATGCCTTGTGTGGCCTTGGTACAGTGGGAAGGGGCTTGGACCTGCCTAGGCTCAGTGTGCCCAGCTCTGCTGACTCCCCATGGGAGACCTTGATTTGGGGTATGTGGGGTGGCTAGGGAGGGAATGCTGGGAGGTGGGAGGAGGGAGGAGGGAGGATCTGTGGGTGGTATGTAGAGTGAGTAGAAAATTTCGTGATTAAGAAAAATGGAAAAAAAAAAGAAATGAGACTCTCATTCTTGATTTTAGTGTCTCACAACTTCCAGTAATTCAGCAGTTTAAAATAATTACTAATCAGAAAAAAAAACACTAAAGCAAAAGGGGCTGGAGAGATGGCTCAGAAGCTAAGGGTACTGACTGCTCTTCCAGAGTCCGAGTTCAATTCCCAGCACCTGCATGGTGCCTCACAACCATCTGTAATGAGATCTGGCACCCTCTTCTGTATACATAATAAATAAGTAAATCTTTAAAAAATAAAAAGAAATGACTGTTTTTGCTCTCTTGTAGTATCAGAGTCCCTTCAACTCCCCCAGATCCTATGTAAACACTGTACTTTGGTTGACTTTAAAATACAGACACTTTATTTTCAACAACTGCTGATCCAGCACAGCTAGCTCCCTTTTAGGACCAGGATGTGAGGCAAGGCTCCATCCCTGGGGCCGTTGTGTGTTAATACAGACAACATGTTCGGAGGGTGTGTTTGCCATCTCTGTGCTCCAGTAGTTTTGTTCTGCAGCAAACGTTGGTCTATGACTTAAGCCATTGTCGCTCTCTTCCATTGCCTTTGTAGATTCCATGTCAGGACATGGAATGCTAAGTCAATGTAGTTTGAATTTCCATGGATATTAGTCATTTATTGCATAAAAAATATTATGTTCTTTTGATTGTCTTAATAAATGTTTAGATGAATGGTTGATTCTCACGGTAGATAAACTAAAGGAACAGAATTCATAATTTTGAACTATATATTAGGTATGCTCTTGTCTGTTGGTCATTACTGAAAATTTGGCTCTGCTCTTTAAGCTGCTTTCTAGAAATTCTTGGTTTAATGCTGTAGAAATATATCACCTGAAATGGATTGGGTTGTTAGCTTTTTAAATAATGTTGCTAATAAACCCATAAAAAATAATCTCTTACTAATAAAGAGGTTACAAAATTATTTCTCCAGTAAATAAAATACAGGTAAATTGTTTGGTCCACATTGTTAATTATTGGCGATTTACATTAATGTTTTACTTGGGATCTATAGAGAAGGATCCTCTTTTTAAGATTTTATAAACATACTCAAGAGTATTGCCTAAAGTTACCTCTTCAAATCCTATACAGATTGTATTTAATGCTTTTATAATTGGCACATGTCAAAAGGACCATAGAAATAGAAGCTTGTGATAGAATTGCTCAATTATTATTCCTTTCATATTTTAAATGCAAAATGGTGCCTACATGTAGAACTGGAGGCTTAGAAAGTTCAGGAGAAAAGGTGTGTGACAAACAGTTATCAATGAAAAACAGCCTAAATTAAAGATAATAATATATGGGATTGAGATTGAAAGATATTTGGATTCTGGTGCTGGATATATCTAAAATTTCACAAGAATCCTGAGATCCCAACTGGCCTCTACAAGAAGTCAGGGAAATGGAGGCTGTTACAGGATCTTAGAGCTGTAAATAAAACCATGCTTCTCATGGGAGCAACACAGCCTGGTTTGCCTACACCTGTGGCAATTCCTAAACATTGGCATTTAATTGTGATTGACTAACATAAATAATTTATTGGCTGCTGAAGATAAAAACTTGTTTTTGATGCCTTTTCTAAATTTCAAGAGGTTCTTAGCCTGGCTAATTTACAAATAGCCCCAGAAAAGGTACAGGTATCTTTTCCCTATCATTACTTAGGTCATGAATTGTTATGCACAGTCATACGTCCACAAAAGATTCCTCTGCGTACAGATCAGCTATGCACATTTAATGATTTCCAAACCTTTCTGGGAGATATCCAATGGCTTTGATCCACTTTGAAGATTCCAACAGGTCAGCTTCGCCCCTTGTATGATGTCTTAAAGGGCGACCCTGACCCTTCATCTCCCCGTGAATTAACAGCTGAAGGGCGTACAGCCCTACAATGTGTGCAAGAGGCCCTGGAACAGGCTCATGTGCAATATATAGATCTTTCTTCTCCCTTATTGTATTTGATATTTTTTTTTCTCATTCACCTACTGGAGTGTTTTGACAAACAGGTCCTATTCTATGGGTACATTCCTCTGCTTCTCCACGAAAACCATTACTCCTTATCCTCAGGCTGTTGCTCAGGTTATATTTAAGGGAATCAAGATCAGTGTTCAAACTTTTGGTAAGGAGCCAGATATTGTGGTGACCCCATACACTCAGTCTCAAATAGCATGGTTGCAAGCTAATGATAATGATTGGACCATACTGACATGCTCCATGCAGGGTCAGTTTGATACTCAGTACCCCTCCAATGAATGTGTGTCAATTTTTAAAATTGCATCCTGTCATATTTCCCAAGAGTACAGATGACTCCTATACCTCAGGCCCGTGTAGTATTTACTGATGGCACATCACGTGGTTTTGCTGTGGTAGTTTCTGGTAACATAATGAAAAAAATAAAAGTCCAAGGCACTTTTGTCCAGGTGGCAGAGGTACAGGCACTGTTGCTTGTTTTACAGATGTTTTCTGATGAATGTGTAAATATTTTACTGATAGCCAATATGTGACACAGCAATTATGCCTTTGGAGACAACAGCCTACATACCATCCATTTCTCCATTCATGAATATTTATTGCAAATGCAAGGTCATATGGTCCCGTTCACATAACCTTTATGTGGGCATATTAGAGCTCATACCAATCCTGGACCTCTAAGTGAAGGTAATCAGAGGGCTGATGCCATTACTCCTGGCTGTCACATTAATTTTGTTCCACCTTTGAAAAGGCTACTCAGGCATCAACGTTATCATCTTAATGCTGGATCTCTTCATTATCACATGGGCATAACCCAGGAACAAGCCATTCAGACAGTTAAATCATGTCCTCTTTGTGTAAATTTTAACCTGTTCCTCATTGGGAGTGAAATCCTGAGGACTTTTACCTAATCATGTGTGACAGATGGACGTCACACATGTACCTTCCTTTGGAAAATTACAATATGTCCATTGTCTATTGATACTTATTCCTCTTTAATTTTTTGCCCATTTCAGGGAAAAGGTTAAGGATGTAAAGAATCATTGTCTTCATGCCTTTGCTTATATGGGAGTGCCTAAATGCATAAAGACTGATAATGGTCCTGCCTACAGAAGTACAGGATTTTCAAAAGTCTGCCAAGATTTTTCTATTGCTAATAAGACTGGTATTCCTTATAACCCTCAAGGACAGGCTTATAGTAGAACGCTGCCATCATACTTAAAACATATATTGCTAAAGTAAAAAGGGGGGAGCTAGGGGCTCATCTCTCCTCCCACATTCTATTTTTCCCTTGTTTTTATACATTTTAAATTTTTGTATTGGTGGATTCTGCTGGAGTATCTGCTGCAGATTAGCACTGGAGGGCTCCTGTTGCAGATCACACTCTGGTGCGATGGAAGGATCTTTCCACTGGCACCTTGGAAGGGACCCGATCCGGTGTTGGTGTGGGCCCGGGGTTCTGTTTGTGTCTTTCTCAGGACAATGAGGTTCCTCTTTTGGGTTCCTGAGTGCTTGTGTGCACCCTGTGGCTGCTGCTGAATCCCAGCATGGCAGAGACCTATTGGGCCTTCATGAAAAACTATCCCCTTCTGATGCCAATGGGGATTAAGAGCCCAATACAGCCGGCCTTGGCAAGCAGTAACATAAGCCTAGGAACTGTAGACATGCGGTTGGATTCTTCAGAGGTAGTGTATAGTACTGCTCTTTCAAGTATGTTGAGAACGTGTCACCAGACACCTTGGAGATTAAGGATAACCCTGAAGGTCACTGGCTTCCATTTGTTAACACTTACCATGCCAGCTAAACCTTTTCATTTTTTGCAACCCTCTTCAAGCT
>NW_023412575.1:0-23837 GCF_903995425.1 Onychomys torridus
ACCATTGATTGATTGTTTCTCTCAGTGTCTGTGCTACTGGTGTTATATTTAGAAAGTGATCTCTGGTGCCAATGCGTTCAAGAGTACCTCCTACTTTCTCTTCTATCAGGTTCAGAGTAACTGGATTTATGTTGAGGTCTTTGATCCACTTGGACTTAAGTTTTGTGAAAGGTGACAGATATGGATCTATTTGCAGCTTTCTACACATTCACATCCAGTTATGCCAACACCATTTGTTGAAGATGCTTTCTTTTTTCCATTGAACATTTTTTGCTTCTTTGTCAAAAATTATATATTCATAGGTGTGCGGGTTAATGTCAGGTTCCTCAATTCGATTCCATTTTTCCACATGTCGGTTTTTATGCCAGTCCCAAGTTGTTTTTATTACTGTAGCTCTATAGTAGAGCTTGAGGTCAGGGATTGTGATGCCTCTAGAGGTTGTTTTATTTTGGCTATCCTGGGTTTTTTGTTTTTCCATATGAAGTTGAGTATTATTCTTTCCAGGTCTGTGAAGACCTGTGGTGGTAATTTGATTGCATTGAATCTGTAGATTGATTTTGGTAAGATCGCCATTTTTACTATGTTAATCCTGCCTATCCATGAGCATGGGAGGTCTTTCCATTTTCTGACATCTTCTTCAATTTCTTTTTTCAGGGACTTAAAGTTCTTGTCATATAGGTCCTTCACATGCTTAGTTAGAGTAACCCCAAGGTATTTTATATCATTTGTGGCTATTGTAAAGGGTGATGTGTCTCTGATTTCCATCTCAGCCTGTTTGTCTATTGTATATAGGAGGGCTACTGATTTTCTTGAGTTGATCTTGTATACTGCTATGTTGCTGAAGGTTTTTAATAGCTATATCAGTTCCTTGAATGAATTTTTGGGGTCACTCATATATACTATCATGTCATATGCATATAGGGAGAGCTTGACTTCTTCCTTTCCAATTTGTATCCCCTTAATCTCTTTGTATTGTCTTATAGCTCTGTCTAGAATGTCAAGTACTATATTGAATAAGTATGGGGAGAGGGGACAGCCTTGCCTTGTTCCTGATTTTAGTGGTATTGCTTTGTGTTTCTCTCCACTTAATTTGATGTTGGCTGTTGGCTTGCTGTAGATTGCTTTTATTATGTTTAGGTATGTTCCCTGTATTCCTGACCTCTCCAAGACCATTTTTTGTTTGTCTCTTCCTCTACTTTATTTTTGATTTCTTCTATATAAGGCTCTAGCCTCTTCATGATGTTACTTATAAGGTTGTTTTCTTCTTCTTCTTCCATTCTGTGATGTTCAGGTCTAGCTGTTGGAGAAGGTCTAGGTTCTGGTGATGCTGTATTGCTCTTTATTTTGTTGTATGTACTTCTGCCTTGACATCTGCCCATCTCCTCTTGGTTCATTCTTGGTCTTATCAGTGTAATTGGTCCAGAGAGAGCTGACAGATTTAGGGAGCCTCTCTCTGGGCCAGATGGAAGCTCTGGGCCAGATGGAAGCACTGGTCCACATGAGAATGATGGTCAGATAGGAGCTGGGGTGCTGGACTCTGAGTCTCAGGAAGTCCCTGGGGTCTCCTTATTTTGTCCAGATGGAGGCTCCTCATGTCCAGATGGGAGTTCCTCTGGTCTCTGATCCAGATGGGAGTTCTAGGGCAGGATAGAAGGTGGGGGCTGGTCCCTGATTCTCAGGAAGTGGCTGGGGTCTCTGGCAGATGGGTGTGGGAGCAGGGTGTGGAGACTGAAGGGTCTGTCTGCAGTCTTGGAAGAGGGGATCCTTCCCACAGGGCCCACTGATTGGCTGGAAACTGGGGCCAAGTTGGGCAGTTCCTCCTGGGATGGCCTGTGTCCAGCAGTGGGACCCAGGTGCAGTTGCCTCTCTGACTATAACCCCAGGCACTCAACTCTAGTCTAGATGGGAGCTGGGGGTTGGTCTCTGAGTCTCAGGAAGTGGCTGGGGTCTCGGGCAATTAGGTGTGGGATATTTATCCTTTTAAAAAGGATCTATTATTGCTATCATTTTTTATTTCAATTTGCTTAAATGCATTACTGCTCTTATCTCTATATGTGTCTGTTCTCCAGTTTCTAGGTCATTAATAGTTTGGCTCCTTTTTTCTCAAGTGATGTTTGTTATTTGTTTATGTTTAGAGTAATGTTTCCTGCAGCCCAGGCTCGCCTCATGCTATGCAACTGAGTATTTCTTTGAACACCCAATCCTACCTCTTTTGCCTAGTGCTGGGAATACAGTCCTGCATTGGCTTCCAGACTGGGATTTGACTGGTCAGTGAGAATGGAAAATAGACCAGTTTATGAATGGTCTCCAGTCTCTCTGGTTTTTATTGGGAATGTACAAATGAAGAGGAACCTGTGCAATCTTGAGTTCACAGACCAACTTTCATCAGGTACAGTCAGAGCACAGAAAGGGATGGGCAGGGAAATGGGTGAAAGCTTTCCTTCTGTGACAGTGGTTGACAGTAGCAATGAGTATTGAAGGAATCAATGGTAGATGCACAACAAGTGTCCGGAATGGTCACACATGAGGAAATCAAGAATCTGGATAAAGAATTGAACTTTCATGAAACAAAATTACTGTAGTTAATCTAGTTCAACCACAATAGAATATATGGGTAAAATGATGTGGCCCTTCCTAACAGGATTTATTTTCCAGATTTATGATGTAGACCTTGAGAGAATAGTTGTGAGTAATCTTTGGTGTGTTCTCATAAAATCCCTAGTCTCTGGAGCACATGGTCATAAAGCCCGTTTCAACTTTTACAAACAATTTTGGAATTATGATTACAACATTTCAACAAATTCTTTCCTGGCTCCAAGTCCAAGTGTGTCAGTGATTGCAGGCTGTGCGTTGACTGGTCAGTGAGAAGGATAAATAGATGTGAATTGGTGTCCTATGCAGCCCGTGCTTTTACTGGGGAGTAGCAGTGCAGATATGGTTGTGAAAAATGGGAGTTCATTGCCCACACATTATTAAAAAAAAGTAATTAAAAAATTTCCAGTTTTTTTCTGTACTGCTTCTCCATTTTGGATAGCATACTGTCAGCAGTCAAAGCAAGGGCATTTCTTGCCCAGTGGCTAACATTTACCACAGTGAAAGTTAACTCTATAAGGAGTTTCTTTGTTGCCCATCATCTTCTCTGAAGTAGACTGGCTCGGCCAGGAGCAGATATGTTACATTGTCATAAAAAAAGAGAAAAAAATCCATGTTATTAAAACATCTTAAATACCATATTCTGCAGATCTCTGAAGTGTTCAACAATGGCCTGTCTATCTAAACTATAGCTCTGCTTGACCTTGAAAACATACCTAATATGACTGACTACAAGTTTGATTGTAATGACTAACTACTAACCTGCATTTCTTTATTATCCTAAATAGTTGATAGTAACTTCCAAGGATTAGAAAATTGCATTACATTGTTAAAAGAACTGCATAGGGATAGTACCTTGAACAATATTAGAAATATTTGTATCATATTTTCTGACAAAATCAATCTCAAATTATACCAATATATAATTTCTATACAATATACAAAAATTCAATCCCATGTAAAATATTTAAAACTAGTACTTGCCTTTTAAATGTAGGTTCAATAATCTACCTTTTTATCTTATTTCCATATCTTCCCATTTTTCCTTTTCAGAATAGATTCAAATTATTCTTTTAATCTATATTTTTTATATCTGTTTTTTTTTCAGAGTAGATTCAATAATCTACCTCTCATCTATATCCTCTTATTTTCTTTTTTTTTCAAATAAGAACGTTAAAATTAATCTCCTTTGTAATCAAATACTCTAGACAATAACCATCATCTGCAATCCATTGAATGACCACAAAAGCCACCCACTCTACCTCTTGGGAATGTGGGCTTCATTTTCTTAAAACTACTTCCTGCTATCTGGAGGTGATGGCTTCTTTGGGGGATCCTGAAAAGAAAAATTTGGGGTTAGTTGTCAAGTCCTGGGAGAGGTAGCTGTACCATTTGTCATCCAGTCTATGCACAAGTAGAAGGTGCAGAGCTTGTCTCAAGTCCTTGCTCAAGTCGTCTGTGAAGCTGGATCATCTCAGCTAGCCATCTCAAAATTGTCCTGAGTGGTTTCTATTCCATGGCCAGGCTTTGGGTGTTATTTTTCAGCTTAGTGGTATTGCCCTAGTCCTGATAGAATCATCATTGTGGGACCCCATCATCTTTCTGGAGACTTCAAAGCTGCTGTTAGGGATGGTCATGCTTCTGGAGAAAACTGATAAAATCTCCAACCTGAAATCATGTACAGGCAGCTAGATGAAGCTTTTTTTTCTAGGATTAGTTAGTACTCTATATGACTAGTAATATCATGACAAAATTTTAAAATATATATAAATCTTATATAAATTTTAATATAAAATTTATACCTTAAGGAAAGTTTTAATGAGTCAAAATAAAACCAAAGAATTATGAGATTCGTGGCAATAGAATAGTCCCTAAATTTTGGTTTTCTTCTGTCCCAAATCAGATGGCTCTTCTGACACAATACAGAGACTTTGGGTTTTCCTTTTAACAAGCATGCTTGGATTTAGAGAAGGAGACAGCCACACTCCAACTCCAAAGCCCGCTTTAATTTTTAATTGAATTGGGCCTACATAGAGACCATTTATTTGTGTATGTGTCTTTAGAGAAGAGCAGAAACAATCATGTAGGAAGACTTTTGAAATTTTATCCTATTAGTTACGTGATATAGCAGTAGGCCAACTTACTCTTTTTCTCTAGACTTTTTTTTTGGATGATTTGTCCTTTTTCTTCAGCTTTTGTTTCCAGGGACCTCATTGACCTTGTCTGGAAAGGAGAGAATATTCTCCCCTTCTGTCCATCTAAACACATTAGAATAGCCTCCAAGAATGATTAGCAACCACTTGAAAGATCAGTTTTAAACCACATTGGTACTTTTAACTACTACATATTATTTCAATAGCCAGACATAACAAAATAAAATTTTCTTGACATTTGTAGCTCGTGCTTGAAGTAGTTGATATTTGATTTTGCCAACTTTAATAAATACATGAACTCTAAATCTTATCCTTTATGTGCCTAAAACAACTTACTCAGAACTTCATAACTTGCAAAACCTTTCCAGTCATCTTTATACTGGAGCCTTCCATGCATCACAATCTTCATCTAACTAAGGCCTTTTTTACTAAGGTCATTTCCACATTTATATTTTTTAACATTTTCTTTTATGTATTGCTTCCTTTTTAAAATACAACAAGACATAGGAACATTAAAAAATACGTTTAAATCCTTTGAGGGGGAAGAGGCCATGTCTCTCCCATCCCCATAAGTCCCAATGATGATGCAAAGCACCATTTCACCAAAGTCCATCCTAGGTTACCAATGAGTTTATTGAGCTTACTTACTGAACATTGTTGAAAAGGGACTTACAGAGGTTTTGATACTGTAGTGGTTTGAATCAAAATGGCTCCCAAAGTCCCATAGGGAGTGGCACTAAAGAGGTGGGGCCTTGTCGGGGTAGTTGTGGTCTTGTTGGTGGAAGGATGTCACAGTTACCTTCTGAAGCCTGCTGGTCTGGATGTAGAACTTTCAGCTCTTTCTCTAACACTTGTCTGCCTACATGATGCTGTGTTTTCTGCCATGATGATAATGGACTAAACCCACTTAAACTGTAAGCCAGCCCCAATGAAATGTTTTCCTTTACAAGTGTTGCTGTAGTCATAGTGTCTCTTCACAGCAATAGAAACTCTAAGTAAAATACCCAAAAGCAGGCACCCCAGTAATATCTCCACCAGTATGGACAATGGCTCTCCCATAGCTGCAAATGTGGAGTGCTCAGCTTCTCTCTTCTCTTCCACTGCCCATGACATTACATTTCCTAGTGGACGTGGCAAGTAAGCCTGACAGCACTCAAGGTAAATTCCCACTTTTAAATTTGGCTTTCTCATAGGTGCATACACAGAATCCACCTCCTCCCAAGACTTCCCCAGGCTATGCACTCTAGCTCCCCCCTAAAACCACTAGGTCCCGTGTCATTAGGGATAGATTCCATAGAGTTGCCTGAAAAAGAGGCTGTATACTCAGAAGCAGGGGCTCCCACCTTCCATGATGGAATATCAACAGTCAGCAAACCTGGTGGTGGTCATCCTTTGTAAGCAGGCACAGCTGACCATAGGAAGGTGACATCTGTGTGTCTTAAGATAGTGCTGAGCCACAACAATTAAATAAGAGGATGCATCGGAGAAACTGTGTATAATATAATGTAATAAATTAATATTTCCTAGGCACAATCTCTTAAAGTAAACATTAGAGAAGACACAAGACAGTCTTTATATAATACATGGCATCTGTATTATAGCCATGCTTTTGGATTTTAATACAAGTTTGTAGTTGATACCAAGAAACAGTAAATAGATAACAAAACATCATGAAATTGGTGTTTGCTGAATCCTGTACAACATAACTAAGAAATCCCTCTTAAAAGTATGAAGACCCAGGCCGAGCAGTGGTAGCACATGCCTTTAATCCAAGCACTTGGGAGGCACAACCAGGCAGATCTCTGTGAGTTCAAGGCCACCCTTGTCTACAGAGTGAATTCCAGAAAAGGTGCAAAGCTACACAGAGAAACCCAGTCTTGAAAAACCAAAAAAAAAAAAAAAAGAAAAAGAAAAAAAAGTATGATGACCCAGCTTACTATAGAGAGATCTTTACACAGATCACAGTGGTCTCTTTATCCTCTCTGTGGATGAGCAACCCATTCACTGTTTCTACTGCAGACATATAACCATACATAAAATGTGAGTAAACATTTACAACCTAGCATCCAAAGCTCTAACAACCCTGGTTAACATACTATTTATCTTTGGGATATTTTGGAGGCAACATTCCCTTAGCCAAATTCTACTTTTTGTGAATTACTATTTCCTGAGCATTGGTATATCCTTTATATCACCAATTATACTCTTCAACATTGCAGCTTAGTAGTGGAGTGCTACCCAGTACATGAGATGCCATTGACAACCTCCACAAATTACCTTCAAATGGATCTTACACCTCAAAGTCAAATGAAAAATGTAGAACTTCAAGAATATACTTGAGGGCTGGAGGGATGGCTCAGAGGTTAAGAGCACTGGCTGATCTTCCAGAGGTCCTGAACTCAATTCCCAGGAACTACATGGTGGCTCACAGCCATCTATACTGAGATCTGATGCCCTCTTCTGGCCTGCAGACATGCATGCAGGCAAATACTGTATATATAATAAATATCCTTTTAAAAAAGAGGCATTGAGCTTTGCGCAGTGGCAGTATCCTAGCCAATGAGGTTTATCCGAGGCTTGATTATTACTAGTTGAAAACTTTTCCTAAAAAGGAGGCATTGATTAAAAAGAAGAAGAAGAAGTAGGAAAGAAAATACTTAAAACTAAGTCTCTCTGTGTTTGGCATCCTGCATAAGCTTTGAGAGGTTTCTCTAAGAACCTGATGTATAGAGCAAAAACAGCTCCATCTCTAATACTAGGAATATCCTTGGAGGAGCTGGTGATAATCTGGGCAAGGTCCTTTTGAAAGGGTTTCTTTAGGTCCTCAGAACCCAACACTTTCCACACAAGGGTCTGTGCTTATCAGTCCCTACACTACTGTGGATTTTGTGGATAATGTTCATCCGTTACCCCATGTTCCTCTTGTGCAACGTTGTCTGGTTAGCTTCCTTCTGAATTTGTACACTTCCTTTTAAAACTGAATCCATTAATTTACACTACAAGAGACTTGCTGTTGGATTTGGCACAAATCTCCAGGCAATCTGGGATAGGTCTGTCCTTAGATTGGAAGCCAGGGATGGGAACCACTGTGCTTTGTCCTTTCTGCTCACCTGGTCCTGTCACTCAAACTTGTTAAAGGACCATGACATACATTTGTAAATATATCTTTGTGTCTTGTTTCTCTTTTCCAGTGGTTCCATCAATGGTGCTTGTTTTACTGCCATCCCTTTATATTGTTGTTTCTCTGCAAAATGATAAACCTTCACAAAATTTCTTGTTAGGAGTTCCTTAAGTTTTTATTGGTTTTGAAAGTTTCTGTGGAGAGATGGCTTCAGATTTCTTTTCTTGATCTCACAGGCTTGCCTGTCCTTAATTCTGGACACATCTCTGTTTTCCCTTTGTTGCTGTCTTCATGTTATTTTTTTCTGCTTGAGATTGGTGTCGTTAATACTTTGCTTGTGAGTTTCTAAAACCTGTGTTATACTATTGCCTCTTTGTCTTAATTATCTTCAATGGTCAACATGATGTGGCCTAGAGTCATCTGAGGGAACATGAATTGAGGGTTTGCTCAAATCAGAATTGCCTGTTACTATGTTTGTGAGAGATTGTGTTGATTGATGGTTAATGTGGGCAGGCTCTTCCACTGAGCATGGCAGTATCCCAAGCACATGTGACTGGGCTGGTAAGAAAGCTAGCTGAGCAAAGACAGTGACCAAGCAAGACAAAAAGTCAGTAAAAAAGTTTCTGCATGGATTTTGCTTTCGGTTTATCCTAAGCTCTCACAATGACGGGTGAGATATGGCAAGATCAGCCAAATAAACCTGTTTGTTACCTAAGATACTTTTGGTTAGAAAATTTAATCACACCAAGAAACAAGCAAGTTAGAAAAAGAAAACAAAAACGTGATACACTGAAAGTGATTTTGTTGCTGCATAGGACTTGGATTGATGACTGTTGGAGGAATGTTGAAGATGTTAGGACATTCTATGGCAAAAGCCATAGAAATCTGTACACAGAGCTTAATTGGAAACTCTTGTAAGACTCAGAAGATGGGAGTATTGAGAATAATGCAGGCAGTGGAGTTCAAGGTCATAGGATTTCAGCAGGAAATAGACTCCAAGAGAAATTTATTTATCCTGATGTTATTTGTGTAATGGCCCCAAACCATTCTCACTTTCTCCATTCCCTGGGAGATTGAGTAAGCCAAAATTAAAAAGAAATGGGCTGATTTCTTAGACAAAACATTGATTTGTTAGATGGTTATTACTGATAACTCATTTAGGTCTCCAGTGAAAGCTTGAGAACCACTGCTTCAAATTAATGTCTCTTGAAGCTCAGGCTTGTCTCACAGTACATGACTGAGAATTGATTTAAAATTTAATGCTGACTCTGCTGCCTAGTTCTGGGAAGACAGCCCTACTAATGCTCCCAGGCTGGGCCTAGACTGGTATATGAGAACAAAGGATAGAGGCCGGGCAGTGGTGGTGCACGCCTTTAATCACAGCACCCCAGGTGGATCTCTGTGAGTTCAAGGCCAGCCTGGGCTACCAAGTGAATTCCAGGAATTGTGCAAAGCTACACAGAGAAAACCTGTCTTGAAAAAACAGTGAATGACTGTCGTCCAATCTCTCTGACTTTTTTTGGGAACTTAAAAGGAAGAGTGATCTGTGTAATAATTGAGTTCACCAATGAACAGTAAATATTCACAGCACAGAAAGTGGTGGGGGCCAAGAAGGAGTTATACTTTTTTTGCTTCAACAGTAGTTGATAGTAGCATTGAGTAGTGAGGTATCCACTTTTTCATGATGCAATTGCTTTAACAGTTGAGTAATATGTTGTGTAAATGTCCCACATTTTCTTTATTACATTCTTTCTTTATAATTCTTCAGTTCAGAGACATCTCAGCTATTTTCCACTTTCTGACTATTATGAATAAAGCCTCAGTGAACACAGTTGAGCAAGAAGATTTCCTATGGTATATGCCCAAGAGTGGTATAGCTATGTCTTGAGGTAGATAGATGCCCAGTTTTCTGAGGAACCATGATATTGATTTCCATGGTGGCTGTGTTTGTACTCCTACAAACAGTGGAGGTGTATTATCCTTGTTCCACTTCCTCACCAGCATGAGTTGTCACTTGGGTTTTTGATATTAGCCATTCTGACAGGTGTAAGATGGAATCTCAAAGTAGTTTTGAATCAGATTTCCCTGGTGGCTAAGAATGTTGAACATTTCTTGAAGTGTTTCTCAGCTATTTGAGATTCCTCTGTTAAGAATTCTCTACTAAGATTCATACCCCATTTTTTATTTGATCCAGCAAGGGGCTGGATCAAAAAACAGAGACAAGAGACAGTGGATCATTCGTGCCAGTAGAATGCCCAATGCCGTTTATTGAAGAAGGAAGGAAACCTTAAATACAGGCTTACAGCACAATGAAGGAACCAAGAGGGCAGAAGTTCCGTACTGAATGTTCTCCGTTCTTGCATCTAAACTGTTTACACCAAATGCTTGATACACAAACAAAGAACCTCCAGTGAGCATTCAGGAGGGTAGAGACCCGCAGGAAATCATCATAGGGAAGACATCTGGTCAAGGTCGGCAATCAGGGTGGCAGTTACCCAACTTGGGAGTTTCAGGGCCCTACATGGAGCCCCGAGGCTTTATTAACCTTTCTGTCTTGTCTCCATTACTCTCTGGCTTGCTGGCAACTCCCATCTCTGAACTTCTTTTTCTAAGAATTTTCCTAGTCTGCCTCTGCCTCCCAATCTCTTCCTGACCAGCTATAGGCCATTCAGTTCATAATTAACCATTGAGAATAATATATATTCACGAGTACAGAAGGGTTATCCCACAGCATTCAACATCTTGTTTTTTTAGTTTTTTATATATTTTGGATATTTAGCCTCTATAGGATGTGAAATTGTTAAAAATGTTTCTGCAGTTTTTTGTTTTTTTGTTTTTTGTTTGTTTGTTTGTTTGTTTGTTTTTGAGCTGAGGACCAATTCCAGGGCCTTGTGCTTGCTAGGAAAGCACTCTAACACTGAGCTAAATCCCCAACACTTGTTTCTGCATTCTTAAGCGGCCTCTTTGATTGACTGTGTCCTTTACCTTACAGAAGGTTTACAGTTTTGTGAGGTCCCATTTATTAATTGTTGACCTTAGTTCCTGAACTCTTGGTGTTCTGTTCAGCAAGTTGTCTCCAGTGCCAGTGCAATCAAAGCCTTCCCCCACTTAGTCCTTTATCAGTTTCAATGTGTCTGGTTTTATGTTGGGGTCATTGACATTTTGTGCAGGGTGATGAATGTGGATCTATTTGAATTCTTCTATATCCGGAAATGCAGAATAACAGCCACCATTTGTTAAAGGTGCTGTCTTTTTTTTTTTTTTTTTACCATTTTACACTTCTGAATTTCCTTATCAGAAGTCAGCTTCCACATATGTTTGTATTTAACTCTGGGTCTTTAATTTGATTCCATTTTTCATTGTATCTGTTTTACTGCCAGTGCCAAGCTGTTCTTTTATTGCTCATGGTTGCTTATCTCTCCTGTTTTCTGTTATTCATATCAAACTGCACACTGTCCTTTCAAGGTCTTCAAACAAGTGTGTTAGAATTCTGATAGGAATTGTGCTGAATCTTTAGATTGCTGTTGGTCAGGTTGTCTTTTTACTGTGTTTATCCTACTGATTCATGAGTGTGAGAGATCTTTCCATGTCCTGGTATCTTTTATTTCTTTCTTCATACTTAAAGAATGAATTGGATTACATTTAAACAATACTTAAAGTTTTTAATCACACAAGTATCTCACTTGCTTTGTTAGAGTTACTTGAACATATTTTATATTATTTGAGGCTACTGTGGAGGCTGTTTCCCTTATTTATTTCTCATTTTATATAAGAGGGCTAGTGATTTTTTGAGTTCCACTTGTATCCAGCCACTTTGCTGAAAGTGTTTATCATCTGTACCGTCCTTGTCAGATTTTTCGGGTCACTTATTTATTCGATCATATCATCTATAAGTAACAATACTAGGAACTTCTTCTTTTAAAAATTTAATCCCACTGATGTCCTTCAGTTGTTTTTTTGGTCTATCTAAAACTTCAGGTACTATATTGAGTAGATAGAGAGAGAGTTTACAGCCTTATCTTCTTCCAGATGTTAGTGAAATTCTCTCCATCTAATTTGTTGTTAGCGATAGACATGCTATAAATTTCCTTAATTATGTTTATGTATGTACCTTGTATTCCTAAAGTCTTCAAGACAGTTGTGATATATGATCTTGTCTAAGGCTTTTTCAGCATCTAATAGGATGATACTGTGTTTTTTTTTATACTTTATTTTTGCATTGGATTACATTTACTGATTTTTGTAGGTTGAACCATCACTGCCTCTCTGGGATGAAGCTTCTTGTTTAGTTTGATCTTTTGTTGTGTTCAGGTTACAAAATATTTTTAAAATGTGTAGGTTTGGGAAAGAGAAGAAAATGGATAGATTCAATAATGGTAAAGTCCGTACAAGAGAAATAGAGTAATAAAAAATAAAATAAACTACATAAAAATGGGAAAAACACAGAGTCTGGATTTTATTTTTTATTGTATTTTCTTTGGATTTTTGACTGTTAATGAGCTAACTGCCAAAAGACATTTGGTTATTAAAGCTGCTACATTAGATATTTTACTTTGGGAAAGAGGTTCTGCTTTTATTTCCACAAAAAAAATGAGATGCTGTGGATTCTTTTAATGTTTAAGAAAAGTCAGGTTTGATCAAGGAAGATCCCCTGATAATCCTGAATACACACATGGGAAAATAAACCTAAAGTATCTATAAGACATGTGACATATATTTTACGTGCTCAAATATTAATCAAAAAGTTGTGTTTGGCTGCCTTGTATAAATACAGTTTTTATTAACATTAATACTGATATATATGTTACCTTTAAGGTTTATATATTTCCAGAACAAGGAGACCAGTCTCCAATAAAAAACAAATGGCCCAGATGATCCAACTTTCAATACACCTCTGTTACACTTTCCTCTGAGCTCTGCAGACAAAACAGCTTCAAAGTGGCTGCTTGAGGTGGACCAGCCACACAAAATACTGGAATCAGGACTTAACTATATTTCTAAAGTTTCTCAGGGTCCCTATAAGATTACCAGCACACAATCAGAAGTAAGTGGTCTAGAGAACTATACCCAAATTTCCAAAATATTGTTTATGAATGTTTGTTTTCATTTAAGTCATTTAAGGGTAGTTAGTTCTAAATTGTTATTGGTCATACTCAATCCTTTCACCATTCTTTCCCTCTCTCTTTTCTCTTAACATGGAATTTACATAAAATGTTGATTTTCATTCCAATGTGGGAGCTTTGAGCAAGACCAAGTCCCATTTTCACAGATGGACTAAAGTTGCATTTGAACAATCCCTAGCCTGCCCCACACCTACATAGACTCATGTCAAACAGCCTATATCAAACATTCATATCTAATAGTCTGCATCAGACACTTGTACCTAACAAGTCTACATCAGATGCTCATGTTCAATACTCTGCATCAGATGCTCATGTTTAATACTCTGCATCAGATGCTCATGTTTAATAATCTGTGTAGTTGTTCATGTTTAATGCTCTGCATTAGATACTCAGGTTTAATATTCTGTATCAGATGCTCATATATAACAGTCTGAATTAGATCCAAATATCTAACAGTCTATATCAGATCTTAATCTCTAACCATCAGTATCAGACTCTCATATCTAATCATTTTTAGGTTAGTCATATTTAGAAACAAGAGTCACAAATTAAATAATAGATCTGAGGATTTAAGGGATGATGTTGTTAGGAAGGAAAACTGAGGAAGAGCAGAGCCTGTTCAAGGTCAATGTGGTTGTGAATTATCCTGGAAGCCCTTCCAGTCTACCCTTGGTTTGTGAAGGAGCCTTTCACCCCCTCCCACTAATCTATCTGTCCTCCACCAGGATATGGTGATCAATATACTGGTAGACTCAATTGGAGTGGCCTCATTGAGCATTTGTCCCAATGGGAGCTGGAGCTACAGGAGGCTGAGCTGACCCTTCCCAGCCTGGGGAAGCCCTACAAGTCACTCATGGCACAAGGAAAGGGGGCATCAAAGGGTTGGGGAGGTAATGAGAGTGTCATGTGAGAAGCTTCCAGCTCTGCCCAGGGAGGAGGGAAAGGACTGGGAGGGGAGTCCTGGGGACAATTTGTTGCCTAACTGACTGTCAGCTGAACAAACATGTTCTGTGTGGCTTCTCTGGGGGCTGCTGAGATAAAAGAGAAGGAATGAAAGGTCTCCAAGGTGTATTCATCACTGTTGCATTTGTGTGCTTCAAATACAAGAACAACCTAAGGGAGGGAAGATTTATTTTGGCTATGGTTCTAAAGGGTTTTAGTTCTCTATAGTGGGAAGGCATGGTAGAGCAGAGCAGCTCACTTCATGGTGGTCATGAGACATGAGAAATGGGAAGTTACTAGAATGGGACACAGCTCTCCAAGACACATCCTACATGTGAATACTTCTTTCAACTGTCCCCTGCCTCCTCCTTTTGACTGCTTTCCAATATAGGTGTCATACTAGGAACCATCAAGGGACTGATGCATTCATTAGGTCAGGGCCCTCATGATGGAATTATCTCTGGAAATGCCCTCACACAGAGGTGTGCTGTATGAATTTTCTAGGCACTTGTTTCAGTCCAGTCAAGTTGACAAAGACAGTCCGTCATCACAAAGTTCTCTCTCTGTCCATTTCTGAGTATGATGAGAACTTGAAGGATAGTATGTGGAGAAAAGGGAAGGAAACATTTGGAATTAGGGGAAGGGAAATCTTCAAATTCAATAAGAAATATCAACTCACATTTTCTTCTTGTTGTTTTCTCGTGTAGTTTTAATGCCTGTCCTGGATCTCGCTCTGTAGACCAGGCTGGCCTTGAACTCACAGAGCTCTTCCTGGCTCTGCCTCCAGAGGGCTGGGATTAAAGGCATGAGCCACCACCACTCGGCTCAACTCACATTTTTTGTGTTCTCCAGGAGTGGTGGAACTGACAAAGATAAAGAAAAATACCTGTTATTTCTTGTGGTAAAGTCATCTGTGGCATTTGTGTTGAGGTCCCAAAGACCACCTTCAGATGTAATGATTCTTAAGAAGACTCCCAACTCCAGAAATCCATTCTCCTCTCAGATATGGTTTATTATGTGAAGGGCACTGCCTGAAATGAACAAAGTCACAACTTGTTGGGACTGGGCTGTGCTAGACCAGATGTGTGTTTCCAGTGAAGTCATGGAAACCAATGGCTTCTTCCCATAGCAGTATGTGGCATCATTCATGTCACACTGATGTTTTAGTTCTCTTTTCTGTTGTGACAGAACACCTAAACAAAAGTAACTCAAGGGCAAAGGGTTTATTTGGCTCTTAGCTCTTGGATACAGTCCATCATTGCTGGGATTTCAAGGTGTTAGGAAGTTGAAGCAGCTGTCTCATCCACAGACAAGAGCAGAGAGAATGAATGCATGCTCACTAGTGCTCAGCTTGCTCCTTGCATTTCATCAAGTTTAAGGTCCAGCCCATAGAACTGTGTGATCCACATTCGGGGTGGATCTTCTTATCTCAAATAACTCAATGAAAATGGTTCACATGTCCACAGGAAAACCTTAGCTCAACATTTTCTCTTTGAGATTTACTTCTTGGTGATTCTAAACTATCAAGTCGACAATCAAGACTAAAAAGCATTAAGAAGCTCACCTAAAACCCAGCCCATCTCACATAGGCATGGAACACCCACTGACTCACTGTTTTTCAGTCTCTGAAATGGACAGTCCAGTGCACTGTAATCCAGGGCACCAAGCACATACCAGAAGGCATTAACTGCATGCTCAGCATACACTCTTGCTATGGCCAGAGCCTCCTGTTCTACTGGACACTTTTATCAGGAAGATTATTCCAAAGATCAGATGTGTTCTAGTTTCATTTCTGTAGCTGTTGTGAAAACATTTTGGTAAAAAGCAACTTAGAGAAAAAAGGCAGCTAAGAGAGGAAAAGCATTTATTTGATGTAATATTCCAGTTCATACTCCATCACTGGGTAAAGTCATGGCAGGGACTTGGAGGCCAGCCTGTTTCTATTCCACACAGCATTATCTCCAACCAAGTAGTTCAGTTTACAGCCAAAGGAGCACAGCAGGAACCATGCAAGATTCTGTTTGCTAGCTGGCTGGCAGGCAGACATGTACTCAACTGGCCTCTTACATAGTTCAGGGTCAACTGTAGTCTAGAGATGGTACTGATTACAGTGGGCTGGGCCCTCCTACATCAATTAATAAGACATCCGTCTTTGTCAGTGTTCTATTTCTGGGAAGAGACACCATAATCATGGCAACTCTTATAAAAGAAAGCCTGTAATTGGGACTTGCTTACTGTCTCAGAGGTTTAGTCCATTTTCATCATAGCAGGGAGCATGGTGGCATGCAGGCAGACATGGGATTGGAGAATGAGCTGAGACCTCTAGATCTAGATCTACAGACAACAGGAAGAGAGGAAGAGACAGAGAGAGAAAGAGACAGAGAGAGAGACAGAGAGAGAGACACAGAGAGAGAGACAGAGAGAGACAGAGATAGACAGAGAGAGAGAGAGTTAACAGTTAAATCTAAGTAGAATAGAGGTCATGGCTCAAGAGGTAATCAAAGACCAATCCTTTATTTGGGGTTTACAGGCTTTGAACACTCTTTGTCCCTAGAATTAACCCCTTTACTGCACAGCAAGTTTGGCAATGAAGCAGTTTCCCACAGGTTAGGTTTCTGGATCACAGGATCACCAAGCATTGATTCCTAAGACTGCATTTATATCTCCATGTTTCCTCAGTGGATTCTGTATTTCTTTACAAATCAAAGATGAACGTTGAATTAAGAATTATTTTCCTGCACCTATGAACCTCAAAGGCTTGGTGAAAACACAAGCAAACAGTGAAATAGCTTTTGTCCTATTGCTATAACAATAATTAGGACTAGATAATTTATAAAGTAAGAGAGTTTATATGAACTATTGGTTCTGGAAGTGGGAGTCTAACGCCAGGCAGTTCCATCTAATTAGATGAGAGTTTTGTGCTGGTTCATAACATGATAGAAGCCAGGAGCAGGGAGAATGAATGCACAAGGGGCTCAAAAGTGAAAACCAACCTACAAGGAAGGCATGATCTATCTGTGAATTTCTACCTTCATCGCTGAAGGAGCTTCCACCAGGCTCTACTCCCCAGTACAGCTTCACCGAGAAGTCAGGGTTACAACAAGAACATTTTGAGAGACATTATCAAGCCACTCAGAGAAAAAAATATTTCAGTTAAAGTCGGTGTCCTCTTTGTCAAGAAAGACAAAATTGACTTTTTTTCTAAGTTAGATGAAACCTACCTTGAATATGTTTTTTGTTGTTGTTGTTGTTTGTTGTATTTTTTTTTCCAATAGGGGAAAGAAATTCAAGTACAGGTATTCTTTGTAATTCTTTATATTCCTAAGTTTAATTTGTAAAAAAAGATTTATTTTTATTTTACGTGTAAGAGTGTTTTCTCTGTCCACCATACATGTGCAGTGCCTGTGGAAGCAAGAAGGGTGCCACATACTCTGGGACTGGAGTTACAGATGGTTGTACAGATGCCATCTGGGTACCAGGATATGAACCTGAGTCCTCTGGAAGAGCAGATAGATAGGACTCAGCTTTTGAGCCATCTCTCCAGCTACTATTTTTTTTAAAGATTTATAAAAAGTTCATTCTTCAAGAATTTTGTTTATTTATTCAATATATTTTGAACATAACCACTCTCTACTCCCCTTCCAATCCTTCCCATAACTACCCCTACAAAACCCCTTCTCAACTTCATGTCCTCTTTTCATAGCCCACTCTGTCCAATCAATGCTATCCTTGGTTGCATTGATTCTGGATGTTCCACTGGATCATAGGCAACCTACCAGGTGCCAATTTCCTGAAACACATCGATTTCCCATGTCAGCAGCCTCCAGATGCTAGGCTTTTAGCTAGGGATGAGGCCAAGGAATTCTCTTCCATATATGCTGAAATTTTAAATGGATTGATGCTGTACAGGTATTGTATAAGCAACCACAGCCATTATGAATTTATGAGTATATCAGTCCTGTCATGCCCAGAGAACATATAGGGCCATACTGGCATCCTAACAAGAGCTACTTCTCTGGAAATAACTAACTCTCTTATTCCAGCCACACTTCCACAGCCATTCTTAACAACTGCTTGTTCTTGAAGTTTTTCTACCCCCTCTTCCACAGTGTTCTCTGAGCCATGTGGAGAGGGGGCATGATATAGTTGTCTTATTTAGGACTGAGTAATCATCAGTACAGGTGTGTTTTGAGACATCATCACATTATTCTTTATTAACCTAACAAGTTCCTGGAGTAGAAGCACTTGAGAAATGTAGGAAGCAAGGCTCCAAGTCTAATGCAATCTATTGTAGTCACCACTGAGGAATTTACAGCTAGAGATTAGAAGTGGTCTTTGTAAAGGCAAGAGGCATTTCTGTTGAAAAAAATCAACTCCATGCCAGGTGTGGTGGTGCATACCTTTAATTCCAGCACTTGGGAGGTAGAGGCAGGTGGATCTACATCCAAAACTAGCCTGGTCTGTAGAGCAAGTTCCAAGATAGCCAGGTCTACAAAGAGAAATTCTGCCTCTAAATATAAAACAGAATGAAACAAAACCAACCAATCAACCATCCAACAAACCAACCAAACAACCAAACAACCAACCAACCAAACAATTAAAACCAACTATCCAACGAAACAAAAGGACTCCACTCTGGACACTTAGAAACTTTCCCAAAGACTCTGGTATTCAGCTCAATTTCAGCCTGCAGACCTACTTCATCCTGCCTTGTGTTAAAGGTCTCCATCCTCAGAGAGTGCTTTGTGTAAAATGGAAATGACAAGCCAGGAGGTAAATTCATTCATTTGTTTGTTTGATTGTTTTCAATTCTTGAAGCCTCCCTCCTCCTGTCGTCCTGCCTAAGTTTCTTGAGTAAGTTTCTGTGTTAAATTTCTATTGTTGGGACACTCAGAGTTTATTTTGACTCAGACTTGAAGGCTTCAATCTATTATTACCTCACCTTTCTGGGTTTGTGGATTGTAGTATAGTTATCCTTTACTTTATAGTTAATATCTACTGAGGAGTGAGTACACCTGAGGTCTGTGTTACCTCATTCAGAATGATTTTTTAAATTTCCATTCATTTGCCTACAAATTTCCTGATGTCATTGTTTTTATAGCTGAGTAATACTCCATTGCATAAATGTACCTCATTTTCTTCATCCATTCTTCTGGTGTGGCACATCTTAGGTTGTTTCCAGTTTCTGGCTATTTTGAATAGACCAGCAATGAACATGGTTAAGGAAGTGTCCTTCTGATAGCTGAAGTCTTCTTTGGGTATATGCCTGAGAGTGGTATAGCTGAATATTGAGGTAGATCGATTCTCAACTCTCTGAGGAACCACCATATTGATTTCTATGGTGGTTGTACAAATTTGCCTTCCATTAGCAATATATAAGTGTTGGACTTACTCTAAAACCTTGTTAATACGAGCTGTCACTTGTGTTATTGATCTTAGCCATTGTGACAGGTGTAAGATGGAATATCAAAGTAGTTTTGATTTGATTTCCCTGATGGCTAAGGATGTTGAACATATTTTTGTTTCTCAGCCTCTTGAGTTTTCTCTATGGAGAATTCTTGTTAGATCTTTAGTCCATTTTTTAGTTATATTCTTTGGTTTGTTGATATCGAGTTTCTTTATCTATTTTGGATATTAGTTTTCTATCGGATGTGGAGTTGGTAAAATTATTTTTGTATGCTGTAGACTGTGTCTTTGCCCAAATGACAATGTCCTTTGGCCTTCTAGAAGCTTTTCCGTTTCATGAGGTCGCATTAGTTATTTATCTTAATGTCTGAGCTAATGGTGTTATGTTCAGGAACTCTTCACCTGTGCCAATGAGTTCCAGGCTATTCCCTTCTTTCCCTTCTATCAGGTTCAGTGTATTTGGTTTTATATTGAGGTCTTTGATCCTTTTGGATTTGAGGTTGAGCAGGGTGAAAAGTAAGAATCTATTTGCATTCTTCTCCATGCAGACATCCAGTTTGACCAGCACCTTTTGTTGAAGATGCTGTCATTTTCCCAGTGTGTATTTCTGGCTTCTTTATTAAAATCGGGTGTCCATAGATTTGTGAATTTATGTCTGGGTCTTCCATTTGATTCCATCAATCAATCAATGTGTCTGTTCTTATACAAATACCATGTGGGTTTTATTACTATAGCTCTGTAATACAACTTGAAGTTGAGTATGGTGAGACCTTGAGCAGTTCTTTTATTTTTCAGGGTTGTTTTGAGTATTCTGGGGTTTTTATTTTTCCACATGAAGCTGAGAATTGTCCTTTTAAGGTCTGTGAAGAATCATGTTGGAATTTTGATGGGCATTATGTTGAATCTGTTGATTTCTTTTGGGAGGATGACCAGTTTTACTGTGTTAATCCTAATGGTCCATGAGCTTGGCAGATCTTTCCATCTTCTGATGTTTTCCTTAATTTCTTTCTTCAAAGACTTGAAGTTGTTATCACATAAGTATTTCACTTGATTTGTTTGAGTTACTCCAAGATAGTTTATACTGTTTGTGGCTATTGTGGATGATATTTCCTTGATTTCTTTCTCAGTCCATTTGTCATTTGTATGTTGGAGGGCTACTCATTTTTGTGAATTAATCTTGTATCCAGTTAGTTTGCTGAAAGTGTTTATTGGCTATTGGAATTCCCTGGTAGAATTTTTATGTTCTCTTATGTATACTATCATCTGCCGATAAGGATACATTGACTTCTTCCTTTCCAATTTGTATTTACATGCTCTCCTTTGCTTATCTTGTTGCTCTAGTTAAGACTTCAAGAACTTTAATGAATCAGAATGAAGATCACGTAGAACCTTCTCTTGTTTCTGATTTTAGTGGAATTACTTTGAGTTTCTCTCCACTTCAGTTTATTTTGGCTGTGGGCTTCCAGCAAACTGCCTTTATTATGTTGAGGTATGTCCCATGTATCCCTAATCTCTCCAGGACTTTTATCATGAAGGGGTGTTTAATTTTGTCAAAGGCGTTTTGTGCATCTAATGAGGTGATCATGTGTTTTTTGTCTTTCAGTTTGTTTATATGGTAGATTTTATTTATCTATTTTTGTATCTAAACCATCTCTGCATCTATGGGAGGAAGCATACTTGGTCATAGTGGATGATCTTTTATATATATGCATATAAAATTTTTAATATAAAATATTTTCTTTCCTTTTACATGCCAACCCATTCCCCCTTCATCCTCTTCTCCCGCTTTCCCCCACCTACTCCCTTAATGAGTAAGGCCACCCTTAGGCAGTTAACACAGTTATACCATGTTGGGGCTTGACCTAGCCCTTCCCTCCAGGATCAAGGCTGAGTAAGGCATTGCACACTAGGGAATGGAGTCTAAAAAGCCAGTTTATGTACCAGGGATAAGTTCTGGTCCCATCGCCAGGGGACCCACAAACACATCAAGCCACTGAAGTTTCACCCACAATCAGAGGGCCTAGTTCAGTCCCATGCAGGCTCCCCATCAGTCAGTCCAGAGTCCATGAGCTCCCATTAGCTGGGGTGAGCTGTTTCTGTGTTTTTTCCCATCATGATTCTGACCCCCTTTGCTCTTTAATCCTTCCTCCCCCTTTTCAACTGAAATCCAGGTTCTTGCCTAAGTGCTTGGCTGTGGATCTGCTGCCATCAGTCACTGGATGTAGGTTCTATAATGACAATTAGGTTAGACACCCAATCTGAGTATAGGGGAAGGCTAGTTCAAGAACCCTCTCCATATGTGTGTGGATTAATGTCAAGGTCTTTAATTTTATTCCATTGGTCCACATGTCACATGTCAGTTTTTATGTTTTTATGCCAATACCAAGCTGTGTTCTTTTTTTTTTTTCTTCTGTAGCTCTATAGTAGAGCTTGAAGTCAGGAATCGTGATGCCTCCAGAGGTTGCAGTGTTATACAGGATTCTTTTAGCTATCCTGGGTTTTTTTGTTTTTGTTTTTGTTTTTTTCATATAAATTTGAGTATTGTTCTTACCAACAGAAGTGAAGAATTGTGTTGTGATTTTGATGGGAATTGCATTGAATCTGTAGATTGCTTTAACAAAATTGCCATTTTTACCATGTTGATCCTCCCTCTCCAAGAATATGGATGATTTTCCCATTTTCTGATATCCTCTTCAATTTCTTTCTTTGAAGTATTAAAGTTCTTGTCCTAGTTAGTTAGAGTTACTCCAAGATATTTTATATTATTTGTGGCTATTGTAAAAGATGATGTTTCTCTAAATTCTTCCTCAGCCCATTTATCATTTGTTCATAAAAGAGCTACTGATTTTTTTGAGTTAATCTAGTATCCTGCCACATCACTGAAGGTGTTTATCAGCTGTAGAAGTTCCTGGGTAGAATTTTTGGGATCACTTATGTATACTGTCATATCATCTGCAAATAGTTAAAATTTGACTTCTTCCTTTCCAATTTGTATTCTCTTGATCTCCTTTTGTTGTCTCATTGCTTTAGCTAGAACACTGAGTACTATATTGAATAGGTATGGAGAAAGTGGACATCCTTGTTTTGTTCCCAATTTTAGTGGAATCACTTTCAGTTTGTCAACATTTAGCTTGATGTTGGCTGTTGGCTTGCTACATTTTGCCCTTATTATGTTTACGTATGTCCCTTGTATCCCTGTTCTCTCCAAGACCTTTATCATGAAGGTGTGTTGGATTTTGTCAAAGGCTTTTTCAGCATCTAATGAGATGATCACTTTTTTTTAAAATTCTTTCAGTTTGTTTAAATGGTGGAATACATTGACACATTTTTGTATGTTGAATCATTACTACATCTCTGTGATGAACCCTACTTGATCATGGTGGATAATTTTTTTTAATGTGTTCTTGGATTAGGTTTGCTAGTATTTTATTGAGAATTTTTGCATCAATGTTCATGAGGGAGATTGGTCTGTGATTGTTGTTTCTAGTTGCATCCTTATGTGGTTTGGGTATCAGGGTAACTGTGGCCTCATAAAAAGAGTTTGGCAATGTTCCTTTTGTTTCTATTGTGTGGAACAATTTCAGGATTATTGGTATTAGTTCTTCTTGGCAATTCTGGGAATTCTGCTCTGAAACCATCTGGTCCTGGATATTTTTTGTTGTTGTTGTTGGAAGATTTTGATGACTGCTTCTATTTCCTAAGGGCTTATATGTCTATTTAAACTATTTTCCCGATCTTGATTTAATTTTGGTGTGTGGTACCTATCCAAAAAATTGTCCATTTCTTTTACATTTTCCAGTTTTGTGGAGTTCCTGTTTTTGAAGTATGACCTCAGAGTTCTCTGGATTTCCTCAGTGTCTGTTATTATGTTCCCATTTTCATTTCTGATTTATTAATTTGGATATTCTCTCTGCTCTATTTTTAGCTTGGATAAGGTATTTTGGAGATCAGCCCTCTCTCAGATGTGGTTTTGATTTTTTCAAAGAACCAACTCTCTGCTTCATTGATTCTTTGTATTCTTTTTGTTTCTATTTTTGGGGTTTTAGCCAGCAATTTGATTATTTCCTATCTTCTACTCCTCCTGGGTGTGTTTGTTTCTTTTTATTTTAGAGCTTTCAGGTATGTGTTAAATCGCTAGTGTGAGATTTCTCTAACTTCTTTATGTAGGCACTTAGTGCTATGAACTTCCTCTTAGCAATGCTTTCTGAGTGTCCCCTAAGTTTAGGTATGCTGTGCTTAGAGGAGAGACTTATCCAAAATTGACCACATATTCTGCAACAAAACAAATCTCAACACATACAAAATAATGGAACAATCCCCTGCACCTTATTAGACCAGCATGGCTTAAAGCTAGAATTCAACAACAACACAAAATGCAGAAAGCCTACAAACTCGTGGAAACTGAATAATGCTCAACTAAATCACCACTGGGTCATGGAGAAATAAAGAAAGAAATTAGACACTTCCTTGAATTCAACAAAAATTAAAGCCAACAGTAAA
>NW_023412576.1:0-24782 GCF_903995425.1 Onychomys torridus
GTACAAACAAACAACCACCAAAAAATAAAAATAACAACAGGAACGAATAATCACTCATCATTAATATCCCTTAATATCAATGGACTTAATTCACCTATAAAAAACACAGGCTAACAGGATGGATATAAAAGCAGGACCCATCTTTCTGCTGCATACAAGAAACACACCTCAAATTCAAAGATAGACACTACCTAAGATTAAAAGTCTGGGAAAAGCCTTTCCCATCAAATGGTCCTTTTCTTTTCTTTTCTTTTCTTTTCTTTTCTTTTCTTTCTTTCTTTCTTTCTTTCTTTCTTTCTTTCTTTCTTTCTTTCTTTCTTTTTTTTTTGGAGCTGAGGATTGAATCCAGGGCCTTGTGCTTGCTAGGCAAGTGCTCTACAACTGAGATAAATCTCCAAACCCTCACATGGTCTTAAGAAGCAAGTGAGTGTAGCCACCCTAATATCCAGCAAAATAGACTTCAAACTAAAATGAATCAAAAGAGATCCAGAAGGGCATTACATACTCATCAAAGGAAAGATCCACCAAGATGAAATTTCAATTCTGAACATTTATGCTCCCCAAACAAGGGCACCAACATATATAAATGAAACATTACTAAAGCTTAAATCACATGTAAAACCCCACACATTAATAGTGGGAGACTTCAATACCCCACTCTCACCAGTGGACAGATCTGCCAAATTGAAACTTAACAGAGAAATAAAGGACTTAACTGATGTTATGACTCAAATGGATTTAATCGATATCTACAGAACATTCCATCCTAACAAAGGAACTTCCTGTAAAATCGACCACATACTTGGCCACAAAGCAAATCTCAACAGACACAAAACAATTAGAATAACCTCCTGTGTTCTATTGGACCACCATGGTTGAAAGTTAGATTTCAATAACAACAAAAACTACAGAAAGCCTACAATCTTATGGAAACTGAATAAAGCTCAACTGAATCACAAATGGGTTAGGTAAGAAATAAAGAAGAAAATTAAAGACTTCCTAGAGATCAATGAAAATGAATATACCAAATACCCAAACTTATGGGACACTATGAGAGCAGTGCTAAGAGGGATACTCATAGCACTAAATGCTATGTGGCATAAAGAAGTTGGAGAAATCTCACACTAGTGACTTAAAGGCACACCTGAAAGCTCTAGAACAAGAAGAAGCAAAGTCACCTAGGAAGAATAGATGCCAGGAAATAATCAAATTGAGGGCTAAAATCAATAAAATAGAAACAAAGAGAACAATACAAAGAGTTAATTAAACAAAGAGATGTTTTTTTTTTAGAAAATCAACAAGATAGACAAGCCCTTATCCATACTAAGCAAAAGGCAGAGAAAGAGAGCATCCAAATTAACAAGCTCAGAAATGAAAAGGGAGATATAACAATAACACTGAGGAAATCAAGAAAATCATCAGATCATACTTCAAAAACCTCTACTCCACAAAACTGGAAAATCTAAAAGAAATGGATAATTTTCTGGATAGGTACCACATACCTAAGTTAATCAAGACCAGATAAACTATTCAAATAGTTCAATAACCCCAAGGGAATAGAATCAGTCATTAAAAGTCTCCCAATAAGCTTTCTTTCCCTCAAACCTTGCCCTTCATTACTCCCACAGTTGTAGAGTTGGTTCATGTTAGATCTCATCCATTTCTTTGTCATATGGATGATCCCTGTGTCTTTCCTAGTGTCCCATTTTCTAGGTAAGCCTCCCTGGAGTTGTGTAGCCAGTCTAGTCATCTTTGTTTTACATCTAGTATCCTCCTATGAGTGAGTAATACCATGTTTGTCCTTCTGAGTCTGGGTTACCTCACTCAGGATGATTTTTTCTAGATCCATCCATTTGCCTGCAAACATCATGATGTCCATTGTTTTTCTCTGCTGAGTAGTACTCCATATGTGGCCTAGTCCTGGTGATCAGATGGCCCAAACACCCTAACAGTGGTGCCAGAACTCTCATCCAAAAACTAATGGAAGTGGATGCAGAGATCCCTCAGCCAGGCCCCAGGTGGAGCTCCAAGTGTCCAATTATTGAGAAAGAGGAGGGACTGTAAGATTGTGAATTGGTTGAGACCAAGATTGGAAAAAGCACACGGACAAACTAGCCAGATGAATGGAAGCACATGAATTATGAACCAAAGGCTATGGAGCCCCCAGCCGGATCAGACCCTCTGGATAAGTGAGACAATTGAATAGCTTGAATTGTTTGGGAGGCATCCAGGCTGTGGGACCGGGACCTTGTCCTTAGTGCATGAGCTGGCTGCTTGGAACCTTGGGCTTACACAGGGACACTTTGCTCACCCTGGAAGGAGGGGACTGGAGCAGCCTGTACTGAATCAACCAGGTTTTAAATGAATCCCCAGGGGAGTCTTGGCCCTGGAGGAGATGGGAATGGAGGGGAGGGGCTGGGAGGAAGGTGGGGGTGGGAACAGGAGGGGGTGAGGACAGGGGAACCCATGGCTGATGTGTAAAATTAAAACACAAATATAATAATAATAATAATTTAAAAAATCGCAAAAAAGACTCTCAACAAAAAAATCCAAGGACCAGATGGTTTCAGCACAGAATTCTACCCACATCATTAAAGAAAAGTTAGACCAATACTCTTTAAATTTTTCCACACAATAGTAACAGAAGGAATATTACCAAACTTCTTCTATGAGGCTATAATTACTCTGATTCCCAAGCCAAACAAAGATGCAACAAAGAAATAGAGCTATACACCATTCTCCATCATGAACAGTGATGCAAGAATACCTAATGAAACACTGGCAAACAGACTCCAAGAACACATCAAAACAATTATTCACTATGATCAAGTAGGCTTCATCCGAAGGATGTAAGGGTGGTTCAACATATGAAAGTCTGTCAGTGTAATACACCATATAAACAAACTGAAAGAACAAACCACATGATCATCTCACTAGATGCTGAAAAGTCATTTGACAAAAATCCAACACCCCTTCATGATAAAGGTCTTGGAGTGATCAAGAATAAAGGGGACATACCTAAACATAATAAAGGGCAATCTACAGCAAGCCAACAGCCAACATCAAATTAAATGGACAGAAACTCAAAGCTATTCCACTAAAATCAGGAACAAGACAAGGCTGTCCA
The DNA here is from genome assembly GCF_903995425.1 of Onychomys torridus. Lineage (NCBI taxonomy): Eukaryota > Metazoa > Chordata > Mammalia > Rodentia > Cricetidae > Onychomys > Onychomys torridus. The sequence goes on from NW_023412576.1 coordinate 3,128, forward strand.
CTCTCCCCATACTTATTCAATAGAGTACTTTAAGTTCTAGCCAGAGTAATAAGACAACATAAGGGGATACAAATTGGAAAGGAAGAAGTCAAGCTTTTGCTATTTGCAGATGACATGATAGTATACATGAATGACCCCAAAAATTTGACCAAGGAACTGATATGGCTTATAAACACCTTCAGCAACATAGCAGGATACAAGATTAACTCAAAAAAATCAGTAGTCTTCCTATATACAATTAACAAGCAAACTGAGAAGAAAATCAGAGATACATCATTTTTTACAATAGCCACAAATGATATAAATATCTTGGGGTAACTCTAACTAAGTAAATGAAGGAACTGTATGACAAGAACTTTAAGTCCCTGAAAAAAGAAATTGAAGAAGATGTCAGAAAATGGAAAGATCTCCCATGCTCATGCATAGGCAGAATTAACAAAGTAAAAATGGCAATCTTACCAACAGCAATCTACAGATTCAATGCAATCCCCATCAAAATACCAACACAATTCTTCACAGACCTGGAAAGAACAACACTCAACTTCATACAGGAAAACAAAAAACCCAAGATAGCCAAAAGAATCCTGTACAATAAAACAACCCCTGGAGGCATCACGATCCCTGACCTCAAGCTCTACTATAGAGCAACAGTAATAAAACAGCTTGGTACTTCCATAAAAACTGACATGTACACCAATGGAATTGAACTGAAGACCCTGTCATTAATCCACATGCCTATGAACATATGACAAAGAAGGCAAAACTGTACAATGGAAAAAAGAAAGCATCTTCAACAAATGGTGCTGGCATAACTGGATGTCAACATGTAGAAGGCTGAAATAGATCCTTCTCTGTCACTGTGCATTAAATGTAAGTCCAAGTGCATCAATGACCTCAACATAAACCCAGCTACTCTGATCCTGATTGAAGAGAAATTAGGAAGTAGTCTTGAATGCATTGGCACCAGAGATCACTTCCTAAATATAAAACCAGTATTGGTGAAATTATTTAGGACACTCCACGTAGTTAAAAGGGAGGTTTATTTTGTTGGGTAACTTACAATGAAGGGGTAGGTTGCAGGGTCTGGCAAAGGTATAGTGCAGTCCACCGGTGTTCTCTGGAGAACTCTCCTCCGTCTCCTTCCAGCGTCCTGCATCCCAGAACCAAGCGTGCCTCCCCTTCTGATCCTCCGTCTTCCGTTTCCTTCTCTGCCCTGCCTTGTCGGCGCGACCATTACCGAAGCCTCAATGGTGGTTGGAACTTCCTGGCCAATGCTGGGATGACTATCCACTACATCTCCCTCTTTTGTCTAAATAAGAAAGTTCTAACCTAATACAAGACCATATACAAAGAGATGGTTATCAAATATTGTCCAGGAGTAATGAGGGATAATGACTTAGATAAGTTGGAATTACAATAAGTGCAAACAATATCAAGCAAAAAACACATAGTAAAATCCAGGGAAGTCTAGAGCGTGGGTAGGTGGCATGTTACAAAGATCATTCCAAAAGGTGTCCTATCCTAAAGAACCTGAGTTCTAATACTTAATATATTTTATCTAAGATATTATATATGTATATATACTAAGTTGTAACTATAACTGCTAATCTCCAACCTCATCAAAGACCTGAGAAGGAATATAATAATACCTGAGAAATGGGAGAAGGATGCAAGCAACTTTCGGGAGTCTCGCAAGAGTAGACAGAGACAGCTAGCAGCCTGGACAGTCACCTGATGTTTCTCAGCATCGTTGGTGCATTCAAATTGGCTACAGGTCTAGAGTATCTGACAGACCATTTTCAGAAGCAGGAATTCTGAAAGACCATCTTACCCTGTCTTAGCAAAGTATAGTGGTTGCTTTCCTTGTGTCCCGCTTGTCCAGAAAGTACAGCATTTGTACTGTCAGCAGTTGAGGCAAGGGCAGTTTTTGCCCAGTAGGCCATTTTGTGCCAAGAAGACAAACTTCCAAATGGAAATGTCTTAGAAGCCCAACATTCTCTCGGGATCAATTTGGTGTTGCCAGGAGCAATTGTGTCTCACGTCAACAGAATTTTAAGTTATTTAAATGTCATATACTCTAGGTCCATGAAGTGTTTGAAGATTACCTGTCCATCTGACCTATGTATTTATAAATCTGGATAACCTAACTAACATAATTATAGAGATGACAAGCATAGGTGACAATAACTCTATAAGTCTTATCTACCTAAAGAACCTAAGGACTAAGGCTTCCTATAAATAAGGCAAACAGTCTGTAAGCAAATGTACAGTAAAAGGACAATGACTTTAAATTGTGACAATACACAACATATCTTTAACAGAGGTAGGAATGTATAGTGCAATATGCAATATGATAATAATCTTAAATATATATAAGTATACAGAATATCTTAAACAGACATAGAACATACATACAGTATGACAGATATAAATTCATATTTGTATCAATACACAAATATTTCAAATAAGAGTAAAAATATGTGTACAATAAAACAAACGTAGTTTCTGTATTTGTATCAATATACAAAGTATCTTAAATAGGAATATAAAGGGTTTATATTTGTAGCAACATATAAGAATTCATAACAGTGCAAAGGCTGCTATATTACTAAATTTGTTTACTAATATATATAGTAGTCTACCATAATATCTTATACCTATCCATTCCATTTCCGGGGAGGAGGCTGAGGGAGGGAGCCGCCTAGGCCTTTGGGATTTGCCACACATGAGCGCGAGATATTGGTAAAATTATTTAGGGCCACTCCACGTAGTTAAAAGGGAGGTTTATTTTGTGGGGTAACTTACAATGAAGGGGTAGGTTGCAGGGTCTGGTAAAGGTATAGTGCAGTCCACCAGTGTTCTCTGGAGAACTCTCCTCCGTCTCCCTCCAGCATCCTGCATCCCGGAACCAAGCACACCTCCCATTCCGATCCTCCATCTTCCGTTTCCTTCTCCACCCTGCCTTGTGGGCACTGACCATTACCGAAGCCTCAATGGTGGTTGGAACTTCCTGACCAATGCTGGGATGACTCATCCACTACACACCAGTAGCACTGACACTGAGAAAAACAATTAATCAATGGGACCTCTCATAACTGAGAAGCTTCTGTAGAGCAAAGGACCACCGTCAACAAGACAAAGGGACAGCATACAGAATGGGAAAAGATCTTCACCAATTCCACATATGACAGAGGGCTGATATCCAGGAATATATAAAAAACTCAAGAAATTAGACATCATAATGACCAACAGTCCAATTCAGAAAGCGGCTATCAGACTAAACAGAGAATTCTCCACAGAGGAAGTTCAAATGGCTGAAAGACATTTAAGGAATTGCTCAACATCCCTAATTATCCGGGAAATGCAAATCAAAACGACTCTGAGATACCACCTTACACCTGTCAGAAAGGCTAAGATCAAAAACACTGAAGACAGCTTATGCTGGAGAGGATGTGGAGCAAGGGGAAACTCTCCTCCACTGCTGGTAGGAATGCAAGCTTGTACAGTCACTTTGGAAATCAATATGTTGTTTCTTAGAAAATTGGGAATCAATCTCCCTAAAGACCCAGCTATATCACTCTTGGGATACCCAAGGAATGCTCAATCATACCACAGGGGCACATGCTCAGCTATGTTCATAGCAGCATTGTATGTAATAGCCAGAACCTGGAAAACAACCTAGATGCCCTTCAAACTGAAGAATAGAAAAAGAAAATGTGGTACATATACACAATGGACTCCTACTCAGCAGAGAAAAACAGTGACATCATGAGGTTTGCAGACAAATGGATGGATCTAGAGAAAAATCATCCTGAGTGAGGTAACCCAGTCTCAGAAAGACAAACACATCACAGTATGTTACTCACTCAGGTGGAAAACTAGATGTAAAACAAAGGATGACTAGACTGCTACTAACAACTCTATGGAGGCTACCTAGTAAAGAGGACCCTAAGAAATACACAGGGATCACCCAACAACAGAAAAGGGTGAGATCTACATGAGCAAACTGGATGTGAGGGGGGTTAATGAAGGGTAAGATTTGGAGGAAAGATAGCTTAGGGGAGTGGGAGATCACAGCTGGATCAAGAACAGAGAGGGAGAACAAGGAAAGAGAGACCATGATAAATGAAGACCCCATGGGTATAAGAAGAAGCAAAGTGCTAGAGAGGTCCCCAGAAATCCACAAAGGTACCTCCACAATAGACTACTGGCAAAAGTTGAGAGAAAGCCTGAACTGACCTACTCAGTTGACCAGATGGCCAAACACCCTAACTGCCATGCTAGAACTCTAATCATTGACTGATGGAAGCAGATGCAGAGATCCATGGCCAGGCCCCAGGTGGAGCTCCAGGAGTCCAATTAGCAAGAAAGAGGAGGGATTGTATGAGCAAGTGTTGTTGGGACCATAATAGGAAAAAGCACAGGCACAAATAGCCACACTAGTGGAAACACATGAACTATGAACCAATGGCTGAGGAGCCCCCATGGAACTGGATCAGGCCCTCTGGATAAGTGAGACAGTCGATTAGCTTTAACTGTTTGGGAGGCCCCAAGGCAGTGGGCCTTGGACCTGTCCCTAGTGCATGGGCTGGCTTTTTGGAGCCTGGGGCCTATGCTGAGACACTTTGCTCAGCCTGGGTGAGGGGAGGAGGGGAATGGGCCTGCCTTGGCTGAGGAGGGAGGAGAGGGGAATCTGTGGCTGATGTGTAAAAATAAATTGATTATAAAATTAAAAAAAAGAATCTTTTTTTGTTTTTTCATATTATTGCCCAGGAATGTTTCTTAAGTTTACACACACACAAACACACACACTTCCTGTGGGGCCCTGGCTAGATCTGATGGGTTTCCTCAAAACAAGAATCTACTGGGGGAGGAATATTCATGAGGCTAAACTCTGGAGGAGGACATAGAATATCTTTGTATGGAATCGGGTGGTAGAGTTGACACACAGGATCCTGTGGGTAGATGCAGAGATGGCAGTTCTATGAGTCATATGGAATGAGAAAAAGAGCCCATTATCCACTGTGGACCATTCATGAGAAGAATCACTTTGTCACCAACACTTGCAACCCAAGTGTCCCTTCACCCACCAGGCCTGGATAGTGATCAAGTGAATACAATCTTTCTCCCAAGACCCTCTGACAGCCGACCCATAGGAGGGTAGATGTTCAAGTGGCTTATACTGCATATATTCTGAAATTCTCAGAGCCTCAAAGGGGCTTGAAAGAAATGCAATCTGTGCTGAGTTGTCCTGCTTCTAGAATTGAGTGATCCAGCAGCCTGGACATTCTGATCTCTCTTCCAGCATCAAAGGAATCCACCCACAGTGGGTCTCTGCTTTTCAAACTTACATCATCAACCTTAAAATCTCATCCCCTTTGTGTGACAGCCTGTGCTTCCTTCCACATAAAGTTTTTCAAACACTTGCTTCAAAATCACAATCGATGCTCTGGGCCCACGCTGTCTCTCACGGTACCCACACTCTGACCCAGCAAGACAAGAGACTTCTGAGTCATAGAGATGCAAGAATGTAGGACCCTTTGATCTCTCAGGCAGAAAAGTCAAAAGCTAAGAATCTTTTTATCTTCCCAGATATGTCACTGCACAAATAAGCTCTAAGATACAGGGAGCCTGCTCTCCAGGGATGGTTCCCTATGTGGATCCCAGGTCCCCTGTGTGTTTAGAATATAAATGTGCAGAGTGCCAGATTCTGCACCAGTGGGAACACTGAGACGATGTTTCTCTTTTCACCTATAGCACCACTGACAAGCTTGTTACCATCACACTGCCCCTCCTCCTGTGCAGCAGAGTGGCTGCTCTTAATGCTCTGCTTTCTCCTTTAATCCTAAAATGTAATGTTTCTGCATCTCACCTGGTCACAACTCTCTACTGTAGTATCTCACTGTATTCCATTGGTGATGTGGCTACACATGTTCTTAGCATCAATCTGGTAGAGATACAGGAGAGTACTGGGTATCTCTGCCATCTTTCAGACCACTAATGATCCAGTTTCTAGAAAAATACAAGAAAAAGTCAGTCTATATAATGGTGGGAAAAATTATAAGAAACATGTAGTTTTAAAATGACTATTTATTTTGGGACATGAAAAAATATTTAATACAACATACATCAAAATCTTGGTCTCATTCTCATGCCAACAATACATGGAAATAAAATATCTAGGCAGTATTTTCACTTGCACTTACTTAATTGGATAGAGTATATGTAGGCTTATGTCATGAAAAATTGGAACACATTCTGTGAAAAATAAATTTCCTTGAAGTTGGACAAATAGTGAAATGGAAAATATATAGGCTCACCTGACAGATCAAGGGAACAGGAGGAGTAATTTGGGAAAATAAAAAAAAACAGGGGTCTGAGGAAGAGGCATGAGAATGAATATGTGGCAGTGCACAAACATGATGAGTCTCAAAATACCAGCCAGAGGTACCATAAAACAAGTGGTCAAGATGACCTGGCAAAGGAATATTTCCTAGAACCTGTTCATCTAACTTACTGCATGGACAGTGAGTCATAGAAAGAAATGTGGACAAGCTAATGGTCCAATAGTGTGGTCGCATTTCATCAAATCTGATCAAGCATCTTATGCAACACAGTATCTATGACATTCATACAAATCCTGACTTTGAGCCCTTAATAGTGAAATTTTCTAAGATTACTTGAATCTGTTATAAGTTGGCAAGGTGGTGGCACTGGATCCTCTTTACCCTAGAATGGGTGGTGATCAAGATTTAGCCATGAAGATCTGCTCACCATCATGCTTCCTTCAAGCTAAATATGGTAGATCACATATTAGTCATCTGCTATGGATATCGCTCTGTGTAAATAAAGTTCTGATTGGCCAGTGGCCAGGCAGGAAGTATAGGTGGGACAGGAGAGAAGAGAATTCTGGGAAGTAGAAGGCTAGAGGGACACACCGCCAGCTGCTGCCATGAGAAGCAACATGTAAAGACACCGGTAAGCCACAAGCCATGTGGCAAAGTATAGATAAGCAGAAATGGGTTAATTTAAGATAGAAAAAGTAGATAACAAGAAGCCTGCCACAGCCATACAGTTTGTAAACAATATTAGTCTCTGTGTGCTTACTTGGTTAGGTCTGAGAGACTGTGGGACTGGCAGGTGAGAGAGATTTGTCCTCACTCTGGGCCAGGCAGGAAAACTCCAACTACAGTCTTCCACAGTGGGGTATGAGTTTTGGGAATATCAGATAAATAGGTGTGTATTGGACTACCTAATTCTCCTCATAGGAATGAGCGTAATTATGAATGCAGATGGAGGATGATAGAAACCACCTCAAGATTTGACAGAATCAGTAGGTTGAATGGAAGGAGGACATAAGAAGCTATTGTCAGTCACAAGGTCACCAGAGGATCACTGATGTGTAAAATCCCTAACCTCATTCCTCGAGCACACTCTGGGTCAACATAATCTTAAATTCTTAGAGCAAAGTAGGAAATGTAATAGCTAAGATAGAGAAGTGCATTTTGATATTTGTGATTGGGGTTGAGAATAGCTGTTAATAGAAAGAAACATGTCTGTCTCCAGGCTAGTGTTGGACTGTTTGTACATCCAGTACTTGGGAGGCTAAGGCAGAAATATTTCTACGAGTTCCAAGCCAGCTTGGACTATATCATAAATTACAGATCAGCTTGTGCTACAGTGAGACTTTTTATTTTATTTTATTTTTTTATTAAGAAAAAATTTCCATTCATTTTTCACATAAATCAAAAATCCCCCTCTTCCCTCCTCCTGCCCCACAGCTTACCCTCCAAATCAACTCCCCTCTGCCCCTCCACAAGATGGCAAAGCCTCCCAAGGGGAGGCACATCCAGTAGAGCAAGTCCAAGCTGCCTGTCCCACCTCAAGGCTGCACGAGGAGTCCCATCATAAGCAGCGGGCTCCAAAAAGCCTGCTCATGCACCAGGGATGGATTCTAATCCATAATCACTTTACAAGTTTGAAAACTGAGGCTGCCTGGGCATGGTGGAGCACATCTATAATGCAAACACTTAGGAGGCTGAGGTAGGCAGATCATGAGTTCAAGATCATACAGAAAGATGCTTTCTCAAGAGGGAAAAATAATAATAATAACTGAGAAAGGTTAAGTGATTTATGAAGACCAAACTAGTAAGGAACAATATAGATTTTTAACTTGTGCCATTTCCAAAGTCCACTCAACTGTTAACCACTATGTTGGATGATGCATGTTGTACACTGGGCCAACTTTCTTGCACACAACAGGGAGTCATTCTTTATTTTCTCTCTGATTCCTGGGACATTTTAAACACACATTAAATATCCCTGTAGTTGGGATCACCCAATGACAGAGAAATGGATGAGATCTCCATGAACAACCTGGACGATAGTAGGAGTAATGAAGGACAAGTTTCGAGGGAAAGAAAGCTTAAGAGAGCAGGAGATCCCAGGTGGATCAAGAACAGAAAGGGAGAACAAGGAATAACAGAACATGATAAATGCAGACCACATGAGAACAGGAATAGGCAGAGTGCTGGAGGTCCCCAGAAATCCACAATGATACATCCTCTGTAGACTGCTGGCAGTGGTCGAGAGAAAGCCTGATCTGACCTTGTCTGTTGATCAGATGGCCAAACACCCGTAACAGTCGTCCTGGAACTCTCAACCAATAACTGATGGAAGTGGATGCAGAGATCCTCAGCCAGGCCCCAGGAGGAGCTCCTGAGTCCAATTGTTGAGAAAGAGGAGGGACTGTAAGAGTATGAATTGTTGAGACCAAGATTGGAAAAAGCACAGGGACAAATAGCCAAACGAATGGAAGCACATAAATTTTGAACCAAAAGCTGTGGACCCCCCCAGCTGGATCAGGCCCTCTGGATAAGTGAGACAATTGAATAGCTTGAACTGTTTGGGAGGCATCAAGACTGTGGGACCGGGACCTGTCCTTAGTGCATGAGCTGGCTGCTTGGAACCTTGGGCTTATATAGGGACACTTTGCTCAGCCTGGAAGGAGGGGACTGGACCTGCCTGTACTGAATCCACCAGGTTTAAATGAATCCCCAGGGGTGTCTTGGTCCTGGAAGACATGGGAATGGAAGGGAGGGGCTGGGAGGAAGGTGGGAATGGGTACGGGAGTGGGGAGGACAGGGGGAACCATGGCTGATGTATAAAATTAAAATAAATAAATAAGTAATGAGATAAAACTACAAAAGAAAATAGACCACATCCTTGTGCACGAAACATTATCTTAACAAATTCTTTGAAAGACTGAAATATCCTCCTGTACCCTTTCTGACCATAATGTAATAAGATTGTGAGGACAAAGAAACCTCTAGTAAGTACATAAACTCAACCCATGGAGATTAAACAAGTCACTACTTAATGATGAATAGGATGAAGAAGCAATCAATACAGAAAGTTTAAAAATTCCTTGAAATAATTGAAATTGAACACATAATACAGCCACGACTCTGAAGCACAGTAAGAGCAACCCAATGAAGGAGCTCTAATAGGTTATGTGATTAAAAACAAAACAAAACAAATAACAGGCATGAGAAACACTATTACTAGTTGTTGGTCAGGGGAATTCAAGAGACTTCTAAAACAATGTAAGCTATTGCTCTTGCACTTAATTGCCTCCTAGAGTTGAAAGGTGTGTCCCTATTACTTATGACACCATTTATTTACCTTAGACACAAGAAATAGAGGAATCAAATTAGATCTGACTTAAAAGCCTTTTTTTAGGAGTTGCTTTCATAGTACCAGGAACTGTGATATTCCTATGTAGCTTAAATACTAATGAACCACAAAAATGACCAGAATAGAATATTAAACTTAAAGGTACAATAATGGCACTCTATCTTGGCAGTAACAAACAACTCTCTAATTGAACTTCAGGTATGCTTAACAATAGGGAAATCATGCCTACTACTGGAAATGTAGCGAATTCCCCTGGGCTAGTTTACTCATCCAGAATAATTTCTAAATTTATTGTAAATATTTATGCTCAGATTCACGGATAAGTATAGCTGTTACTGCTCATCAAAGAACTTTCTCTTTGCAATAGATGAAGAGCTTTACAGAAAACTGCATCTGGTCAAAATGCAGAGAATGAGTGGCTGTGTATGCCCAGCAAAGATGAAATTCTTCTTTTCGTTTGTTTGTTTGTTTGTTTCTTGAGACAGGGTTTCTCTGTAGCTTTGGAGGCTGTCCTGGAAATAGCTTTGTGGACCAGGCTGGCCTCGAATTCACAGAGATCCACCTGCCTCTGCCTCCCGAGTGCTGGGATTACAGGCGTGCTCCACCACCTCCCAGCTTATGGTTTGTTTTGTTTTTTTCTTTTTCTTTTTCTTTCTTTGAAAGCTGAAATTCTATAACACAAGGCACTTAAAGCTCAGTGAGCATTTTGGAAGAGATTGTGGTAAGAATGTAAGATCCAGATATCAGGAAATCTATGTGAGATTATGTCTCATAGAGATGGGAAGCTTCACCCATGATACCTCCACAATAGGGCTGCCTAAACAAGATTAAACAAGTCTAACACCAGTGGACATGCTAACATGTAAGGGGGGATTTCCTGGGGCTCCACTCAACAGATGAACAATTATAGGCCTTAAAGAAATGCTGAGAGTCAGAGAAATGGTCTTCTCTTTTCAAGGGACTAGACCCTAATTAGTTATTTGATGTCAATTGATCTGTCCTGAAATCATGTTCATACAAATAACACTAAACAGGTTGCGTTTATATATTTATGTACCTTTATATGTGAGTAACAATAACAAAGAAAATAAGCCCATGATTTCAAGAGGGAATGCAGGTGGGGATACATGATAGGAGTTGGATGGAGGAAAGAAAAGGAGAAAATAATGTAACTACATTTTAATTTTTAAAAATTAAAAAATATATAAAATGAAAAGAAATATTATACTAGAAATGAAATGAGAGGACAAAATTAAAAGATAAGCAAGAAAATAATGTCACAAAAGAAAGAAGGGGGCATCTGCTGTGTGAATCCAAGAATTTAACCCAATGGAAAAGGTAGTGTCCCTGACCCCAGTTCCAGTAATCTCTCCCAGTACTCTCTCCTTCCATTCTTCCCAGCCCCACCTGATCCCTCCTGTTCCCATCCTTATGTGCCCCAGTCCTTCTCCAAAATCTACTGTTTCCCCTTCCCAGGGAGATCTGTGTCCCCACTTGAGCCCTCCTTGTTACTTAACCTTTCAGGGTCTGTGGACAGTAGCATGGTTAACCCTAACTTTCATGCAGTGTCCACTTATAAGTGAGCACATGCCTCTGGGTGACCTCACTCAGGATGAGTTTGCCTAGTTCTATCCACTCGTCTGCAAATTTTATGTCATTGTTTTGAATAGCTGAGTCCTACTGTATTATGTAAAAGTACTACATTTTCTGTATCCATTCTTCAGCTGATGGACATTTAGGTTATGTCCAGGTTCTGGCTATTATGAACAGAGGTGCAATGGACCTGGTTGAGCCAGTGTCCTTGTGGTGGGGTTGAGTGTCATAAAAGGTGTTGGTTTAAGGACCTGATGGTGAAAGAGTGAGTCCATGATGGCAAAGGAACAAAGGGACTTCCGATGATGATGCAGATGAGCTAAATCTAAAGGTGATGGTTGGCATCAGGCTTATACACGCTGAGTTGTAGAAGGTGGTGTGGCTAAAAGATCATCAATTTTACTGTGTGTAAATGATACTGTGATTACCTGCTTTTGTTGTATTTTTATCATAGTGAGTGAGTGTGTGTGCATGTGGGGAGCGAGCACAGAATTGCTACTTTGGGATTGTGGAAATCAGAGGTGAACTTTCAGAAGTCAGGTCTCCTCTTCCTTCACGTGGGACCTGGGTATTGAACTCAAGCAATCAGAACTGGTAGAAAGTACCTTTCCCCAGTGAACTGTTCCATTGGCCTCCTAATTATTGTTTTATAGATGAAGGGCTGTGTGTAAGTGTGCTGCCTTCTAAGCCTTTCCACCTAATGTCAATTTATCAGAATGAACATGGGGGAAGAGGAGCATTGGCTCTTGCAATTTCACTTTTGACCTCTACACATGGACAGTTGAATATGCATTGCTACAAATAAGCAAATGTTTAAACAAATTTAATTGAATGAACTCTAAGAAAGCATATTGGACAGTGAAATCAATTCCATAAGGCATACAATGCATTGGAGAGCACCCAATGTAAAATACAAGTGTCTATATACAACAGGACAATATCTAATGTATATTATGTAGAAAGCAAGGTATAAGCCTGGAGATATGATTCAGCAGGAGGAGGCTTGATGGCATGCTCCAGAATGGTGATGCAATGAACATCTCTGAAAATAAAAATAATGATTTTCAATATTTATAATCAATAATTATGTTTTAATACACACAATCACATGTCATGACCTATTCATGTTTCTAAAGCTTTGAAATGTCCACTGAGAGTGTAAGAAGCTCTGTCTTGAGGACAGAATCTCTAGCAGTGTTTCCTCTAGACAGCAAGGCCTACATTTTCTAGGTTGAACATAAAATCTATGGAAATAAGAAAAATAAATATCCCAAACAACCCCAACTTCAAAAACTATGGAATGTACTAAAGTAAGCTAACTAGCAGAGCTTCGCAGAAGGACAATGAAGAACACGTGTGAGTGACCAGACAGTGGAGATGGACACTGTGTTGCAGGAGCTAGTTTACCCTGGATGTCTCACCCTAGGCATTCTATGGCACTGAGGATGTCTAAGGGATTCCACAAGCACACCTCTGAGTGTGTCTGTGAGGACATTTCCTGAGATGATTAGCATGTGAGGTCTCTGATCTAACAATGCATTTTAACATTTTACAGAATGTTAAAACATGGGAGAATTATTCTTTTTTTATATTTATTTATTTATTTATTTATTTATTTATTTATTTATTTATTTATTTATTTATTTATTTATTTATTTATTTATGTGGAGCTGAGGATCAAACCCAGGGCCTTGCGCTTGCTAGGCAAGCACTCTACCACTGAGCTAAATCCCAACCCCAGGAGAATTTTTCTTGAGGAGTCTGGTTGGAGGAAGTAGGTAACTAGGGATGTTTTCTTGGATGCTATACCTTTTATTGATTTCTTCCTATTTTACACAGCTATGCTTTCAACAGGCCATGAGTTTAAAAGCTGTTCTACTGCATTTTCCCACCATGATGGAGGAAACCTCTGAAATCAAGAGATAAAATGAACCCTTCCTCCTTTCATTGTTTTACTCAGATCACAGCAAAACATAAGCCCTATGTTCGCTGACGAAGAAGAAGAAGGAGGAGGAGGAGGAGGAGGAGGAGGAGGAGGAGGAGGAGGAGGAGGAGGAGGAGGATTAGGAAGAGAAGGAGGAGGAGGAGGAGGACGAAGAGAAGAAGAAGGAGAAGAAGGGAGTAAGATGCTGGAGGTCTTGTTTGCTGGCCAGCCTGGCAGAAAAGGCATCACTGAAGTGAAGCTTCACTAACGGTAGGTGTCAGGGCTGTCACAGTCACAGGGAAACCAGCCCCTAATCACAGCATTTATCAGTTAGGACACATGTTGTAAAAAGGTAGCAATCTAGAGAGGACAGAAGAGACTGTGCTGTATGTCAGTCAATGCTGAAAGGATGGAGGGGAAAAAAAGAAAATCAGAATCCTAGAAATGGAGAGAGACAATTCAACTGTTGAAATATCAACACATGATGCTAAGTAAAGACAGGTGTCAGGGTTTGGGCAGTGCTGGACATTGATGGTCCAGTGTTGTGAGGCTACAAGAGTCCAGGGGAGGGATAAGGGCTTACCTAAGTAGAACAGGCCAAGAAAGGACCAAGCCTTACATCTTGTTACACAAAGAATGTGAATTGCAGCATGTATATTTGATTTTACTGCTGAGGAGAGTAGCATTAGGGCAGGGATCAACACATTTCTAAATTGAAATTTGAGAAACACCTGCAGAGGAAGAAAGGCTTTGGAATGAACCATAACTTCATCAATGAAAAGATACAGAATCCCTGGTAGAAGGTCAATCATTCATCTGTTAATTTTTCACACGGAGAGTACTATATTCACAAAGGTGCTGAGTAGATTTTAGTGTATAAATCCCTTCATGCCTTATTATATACACCTATGAATACCCAAGGATCATCAAGAACACTCTTCCACTATTTGTGGGAGTGCAAACTTGTATAGCCACTTTGGAAATCAGTATGGCATCTTCTCAGAAAATTGGGAATCTATATACCTTAAAACCCAATGATACTACTCTTGGGCATATACCCAAGGAATGCTCAATCATATCACAAGGACACATACCCAACTATGTTCATAGCAGCATTATTTGTAATAGCCAGAACCTGGAAGTAACCTAGATGCTCCTCAATTGAAGGATGGATAAGGAAAATGTGTCACATATACATAATGGGGTATTACTCAGCAGTAATAAAAACAATGACATCATGAAATTTGCAGCCAAATGGATGGAACTAGAAAATATCACCCTGAGTGAGGTGACCTAGACTTAGAAAGACAACCATAGTATGTGCTCACTCATAAGTGGATACTAGATGTAAAGCAAAGGATAACCAGACAACAACCCACAGCTCCAGAGAATCTAGGAAACAAGGAGGACCCTAAGAGGGATATATGGTTCACCTTGGGAAGAGGAAGCAAAGGAGATCCCCAAGAGTAAAGTGGGGATAGGGGGCAATAGAGGGCAAGGGATCAGGGATGAGTACATGAGGAAATGGGATGGTCAAGCTGGAGGAGGGACTGAGTGGGAGAGCAATGAAAGAGACATCTTGATAGAGGGAGACATTGTGGGGCAAAAGAGAAACTTAGTGCTAGAGATATTCCCAGGAATCCACAAGTATGACCCCAGATTAGACTATTAGCAATAGTGGAGAGGGTGCCTGAACTTGCCTATCCTAGAAATCATATTGGTGAATACCCTAACTGTCATCATAGAGCCTTCGTCGAGTAACTGATGGAAGCAGATGTAGAGATTCACAACCAAGCACCAGGCCAAGCTCTGGGAGTCTAGTTGAAGAGAGGGAAGAGGGATTATATGAGCAAGGTGGGGTCAAGATCACGAGGGGGAAATATACAGAAGCAACAGAACCAAGCTCATAGGAACTCTAGACCAACTTTAGACCAACAGCTGTGGAAGCTACATGGGACTGAACTAGACCCTCTGCATACGGGAGACAGTTGTGTAGCTAAGTATGTTTGAGCGGCCCCTGGCAGTATGATGGGATCTATCCCTGGGGCATGAGCTGGCGTTTTGGATGCCATTATGTGTGTTCAGACAACTTGCTCACCCCTGGTGAAGTGGGGAGGGGTTTGATCCTGCTTCAACTGAATGTACCAGGCTTAGCTGTACCCCCATGGGAGAATTTACCTTTTGGAGGAGGGGAGTGAGGTTTTGGGAAGGAAAAGGTAAGGGTCGGGGGAGCAGGAGGAGGGATGAGAGGGAATTTGTGGTTGGTATGTAAAATGAAAAAAAAAATTAAAAAGAGAATGTTCAAAAATTATTATTTACCTTAATTGATTTATTTATTTGAACTATCATTGTTGGCAAGCAATAACCGAAGCAGACGAGCCCTTCCCTACTTTCATACAGAAAAACATTCTCACATACTCTCCATCTCTGCCCATGAATCTGAGGAAGGCTGCATTTCTCAAGGGCAAGCACAATCACTCTGAAACCTCAAAGTCCTCACGTACCGAGAGAGAGTGTCTCTAGGAGACACTTCTGGCCTAATTTTGCTTCACAGGTTTCTTTTGATGACTTACAACTCTTGGTATATGGAAGTTGCATACACTCGACACATTGCAGAGCTGCAAAGACAAAACCAGGTGTAAGAGGTTATTCAGGGTCAGTTTCAAGCATTGTGCTGTGGGCCAGAAGAAGAAACAATAACCTGGGAAAGACTGGGTTGTATGTTGTGATGACCCCTGCATGACTATGGAATGATACTTTCAGGACAGCAAAAATGTCTGTCCACTCTAAATCCTGGGAATGGACAGATTAGAACAGTGACTGTCAAAGATCTGATGTGGACTGCCTGTGACAAGCACACGGAGTTAGACAGATTCTCCCAGTTTCTCATTGTTATCATCCTATCAACTGAACTTTCAACCTACATTTAGGGCCATGAACAATTAAGCTAGAGAAACTGAAAATGTTGCAGTATAAAGAAGATGAAATGAAGAAGAGAAAGACAAGTAACTTGAGGAAGGACCAGGACCAGGAAAGTAAGAAATAGGATGAAGAGAAAAGGAATGTGGTGGTCACATCAGAGGCAAGGGCACAGGGAAATGTACTTGTATAGGAATGAAGGATTCACATCTAAACACAGTCAGGTCCTAGCTCCTGCTGCTCATTTCCCCAAAGCACAGCACGCTGAGGTAATCAGATGTCTGCTCACCAGCCTTGGCCCCTACTATCTGCCAGGATCTCACCTTGTGGGAAGCCCACCAGCAAAGAAGGGCCTGGCAGGAGCAGTGGTACGTACTCTCCCATTGCAGTGGGGTCCTAGGAGCAGAGACCAGCAGAGAGTCGCAAGCCATTTTCTGACTGGATGTGATGCCCACTTCACAAGACAGAATTCATTCCTAGTACTACTATCCTAGCCAAACCTCTGTGACTGGCTAGATTATAGGCCCTATAGAGAAGCCAGTATCATTCTGCTAAATGAACATAGTAATGTACTGCCCCCTAAGTTATTATATTTTTACCAATGAATTAATGCATCTCCTAACACTTATCAGATAAGCTTTCTTTTTCAATGAATGGCAGTTAGTACAGAGACACAAAACTGGTCAACATGCAGGGAATAAGAGACTATGGGGTGCTCAACTCTAGGTGACACATCTATATGACACCTGTTACCCTACAAGACTCAGAGGTCATCACAGAGGAAGTGCCAGAAAGCTTACAAGGACCGAGAGTAGACATCTCTGATGGCATCTCTCTACACAGGTGAACTCACAGAGGCTCTACCTGATGCCACAGGATTAAGAGGTCCAAATTCCTGGCATTGATGATGGGGGGGGTGTCATGAAGTTCCACTCCTACAAGAGAAGCTACTGGCAACTGATGGAAGGGGAGACACTTCTCTCTTTTTTTTCAGTCATGGCATCAACAAGAAGCTACCCATGCCTCAGGTTCTTGGTCATCCAAGCAGTGTCATGTATGAGTTCCACCTCATGAAGTGGAACTTTAGTCAAATCAGATATTAGTTGATTGCTCCCACAAGCTTTGTGCTACCATTGCCCTAGGATATCTTGCAGGCAGGACACCAGTGTAAATCAAGGGATTTGTGGCTGGGTTGACATTTAACGTTCTCTTTTGGGAGAATTAGAGCACCTTCTTGTAGTGAAAAAAGAAAGAAAGGAACCTAATAGATTGTGGTAGAAAAAGCATCCATCTTTCTTCTATAGCCAAGACATATATCTCATCATGAAGGGTGGACATCAACTTAGAATAAAAGGATTTAAAAAGTATATTCCAAGAAAACAGAGCCAAGAGGCAAGCAGGCATAGCTATTTTAATATCTGGCAAAATAGACTTCAAACCAAAACTATTCAGAAGAGACAGGGAAGAATATTGCATACTCATTAAAGGAAAAGTCCACTAAGAAAATATTGTAATTCTAAACATTTATGCACTGAACACAAGAGCACCCAAGTTCATAAAGAAACACTACTACAGCTAAAATCACACATTCACCTCACACAGTGAGGGTGACTAGGATATCTACTCTTGCTAATATACTGGCCATCCAGACAATAAAAAATAAAAAATAAGAGAGCAATGCTGGCATTAAACAGTGTTAAAATCAAATGGACCTAATAGACACCTACAGAACATCCCACCCCAACACTAAACAATATATTTCTTCACCTCAGCTCATGGAATGTTTTTAAAGTTGATCACATGTTACAACACAAAGCAACCCTCAACAGATATAAGAAAACTGAAAACACACACCCTGCTTTTTATCTGACCACCTTGGAATAAAGCTGGATATTAACAACAACAAAACAATAGAAAATATACAAACTTATGGAAATTGAAAAACTAAGCACAGAATGAAAAATGGGTCAAGATAGAAATCTAGAAGGAGATGAAAAACTTATCAGAATTGAATGAAAATGGTACCACAGTATACCCAAACCTCTGAGACACAAGGAAGGCAGTGCTAAGAAACAAGTTCACAGCTAAGTGTCTATGTAAATAAAAAAAAAACCTAGAGTGATTTTATATTAGTAACTTAATGACACACCTAAAAGATCTAGGAAAACAAGAATAATTAATACCACACAAACAGTCAATGTTAAAGAAATTAAGTTCATGGCTGAAAATGAAGAAATAAGACAAACAACAATACAAAGAATCAATGAAGTGGAGAGTTGGTTCTTTGAGAAAATCAACAAGTTGACAAATCCTTAGCCAGAACAGTCAAAAGATGGAGAAAGAAAATCTAAATAAATAAATTAGAGTGGAAAGGGGAGATCTTACAACAGATACCAATGAAATTCAAAGAATCAGAAAGACAGACTTTAAAAAAAAATCTGTTTCCACAAACAGGAAAATCAAATAGAAATGGACAAGTTTCTTGCAATGTCCAACCTACCAAAATTAAACCAAGATGAAATAAGCCATTTAAATAGACTCATAATCCCTAGAGAAACAGAAGTGGCAATTAAAGTTCTCCAAAACCAAAAAAGCCCAGAGCCAGATGAGTACAGCACAGATTTGTACCACACCTTCAAAGAGCTAACACCAACATCCTCCAAATTATTCTGCAAAATAGAAATTGAAGAAACGTTTCCTAACTCTTTTGATGGAGTCCCTGATTGAAAACACATAAAGACACAACAACAAATTGAAAATTATAGGCCAGAATTCCTTATGAAGATAGATGCAAAACTTTTCAATACAATGCTTTCAAACCAAGTTCAAGAACACATCAAAATGATTATCTACCACTATCAAGTTAGCTTCATCCCAGAGATTCAGGGATCGCTGAACATATGTAATTGATGAGCATAACGTACTATATAAACAGACTGTAAGACAAAATCAACATGAGTATCTCAGGACATGCAGAAAAGGCCTTTGACAAAAACAATATCCCTTCATGATAAATGTCCTGGAGAGACCAGGGATACAACATAATATAGGAAATTCACTTCAAGCTCCAAACCATTATCATTGTAAATGGCAATAAACTCAAAGCATTTCCTTGTCAGGAACAAGACAAGGATGCCTACTCTCTCCACACCTATTCAATATAGTTCTTGAAGTATTGACTAGAGCAACATGACACTGAAAGAGATCAAAGTATCCTTATTTAAAGTAATATGATTTTACATAATTAAAGACCCTAAAAGACTCCACCAGGACAGCTAATAAACACATTCACCAAAGTTGCCATAGACAAAATCAGTGCACAAAAATCAGTAGCCTTTCTATACACAAATGACAAACACAGTGAGAAACAAATCATAGAAACTGTACTTCCACAACAGCCTCAAAAGTACCTTAGGATAACTCTGACCAAGCAAGTGAAAGACTTGCATAACAAAAAAACTTTAAAGCATTGAAGAAAGAAATGGAAGAAGACACCAGAAGATGGAAAGATCACCATGCTCACAGGTAAGTGGAATAATATAGGTAAAATGTCCATCTTACCAAAAGCAATTGACATTAAATCATGCACAATTTTTTACAGAAATTGAAAATAAAATCTTTATCTTCATATAGAAACACAAGAATCTCAGCAAAGCAAAAATAACCCAGAAAAATAAAAGAACTGCTGTAGACATCATCATGCTAGATTTCACGTTATACTACAGAGTGCTAGCAAAAATATGACATGATATTAGCATATGAGCAAACATGTTGGCCAGTGGAATCTGAAGATCCACTGAAATAAGTCCACACACCTGTGGGCAATTTATTCTTGACAAAGAAGCCAAAAATACACAATGATAAAAAAGACAACAAATGGTGCTGGTCAAAGTGGATGGTTGATTTGTAGGAGAATGAAAATAGAACCATATCAATCACCCTGCAGAAAACTGACCTCCAAATGGATCAAGAACCTCAACATAAGGCCAGATACCCTGAATCTAATGAAAGAGAAAGTAACAGGTGGTGGTGGTGCATGACTTTAATCCCAAAATTTGGGAAGCAGAAGCAGTTGGCAGTCGGATTTCTGTGAGTTAGAGGCCACCTGGTCTACAAAGGGAGTTCCAAGATAGTCAGGGATGTGTGGTGTGTGTGTGTGTGTGTGTGTGTGTGTGTGTGTGTGTGTGTGTGTGAGAGAGAGAGAGAGAGAGAGAGAGAGAGAGAGAGAGAGAGAGAGAGAGAGAGGCCCAAACTATTGGCACAGGAAGAGACTGTCTGATCAGGAAAATTCAATACCATAGGCACTATGAACAGCAAAAAATAAATGGGACCTCACAGAGTTGAAAAGTTTCTGCATGGCAAATATACCATCATTCAAGCAAAGCTACAGCCTGAAGAATGGGTAAAGATCTCTTCTTTACCAATTATACATCTGATAGATGGTTAGCATCTAATTATATCAAGAACTGAATGAACAGAACATCAAGAAAACAGACAACCCAGTTGAAAAATGGGGATAGAACTAAGCAAAGAGTTCTCTTAAACTGAAACACAAATGGCTACAAAAACTTAACTGTTTAACAGTCTAGTGATCAGGGAAATATAAATTCAAACAACCTTGAGACTTCATTTTACCCTAGTGAAAATGGCAAAGATCAATAAAACAAATGGTAGCACATGCTGATGAGGATACAGGAAAGGAGATGACTTGTGCATTGTTGGTCAGAGAGCAAACTGGTACAGCCATTATTGCAGTTAATGTGAAGTTTCCCAGTGAAGCTGAGAATCGATCCAACTATACTACTCTTGGGCACACACCCAAAGGTCTTCTACATGTTACGACAGAGATTTTGTTCATGCATGTTCATTACTGCTGTATTCATAATAGACAGAAATTGTAAACAGCCTAGATGTCCATCAACTGATGAATGAATAATGAAAATGTGGTATGTTTACATGATGGAATAGTTGTTGGGCTGTTAAGAACAATGAAATCATAAAATTTTTGGGTGAATGGATGGAGCGAGAAACAGTCATCCTGAGTGAGGTAACCCAGACTCCAAAGGAAAACATTGCATGTTTTCTCTTTTATGCCGATGTTACCTGTTAAGGCTTTGATATGTGTACTACTATCAAAATGACCTTTGCAGTTTGGTACCAAATAAAAAACCAAAGTGAAGGAGAGGATCTCCCAAGCAAAGTGAAATAGAATATAACATTATAGACAGAGAAAGGCTAAACCAGACTAGGACTAAATGGGGAGGGAGATGAAAGTGAAGAGTAAAGGAGACAAAAAGAGGGAAAGCTATCACTAGAGGCTTTTGGGAAAAATATAGGGAAACCTACTACTGTAGAAGGTTCTTAAAATATACACATATAGGAAAGAAATTTAAATGGAGTTGTATGGTGGGAGAGAATGACCCAACTATACATCTTATGCAACCAAGTTAAACCTCCATTGCAAGAAATGGGTTCATCCTGTTGAGACTTTAGGCAAAGGTATCCCATGGAACCCCCTCCACC
>NW_023412577.1:0-8176 GCF_903995425.1 Onychomys torridus
GAGAGAGCTAACAGGATTACAGAGACATAAATTTTTACTACCTATGTCTTGCTTTTGTTGAACCCAGGATATACACATTACATTCAGATTTATTGTTCCTGTCCTACTCTTCCCTGAGTTCAACTTCTGATCAATTGAGCCTACTGCTCCATATATCTTGTTTTGCCAAGTCCAGGATACATAGATTTATTGTCCCAGCCTTAAAAGTTCAACTTCTGGTCACTTCTAAAACTGCTGGTCAGCAAATACCTTGGAGGAGGTGAGGGGGAAGCATCTCTCAAGATGGCTAGTGATTATTCCCTTTTTCTTCCCATCCTTAATGCTTATAAGACGTTCTATGAAATCCACTGTCTACATAAATGGAGAGATTCATTCTACCAGTCCTGATCATATAGAGAAGCTTGAATTATACTGTCATGTTTTTTTTTTTCTTTTCACCTGTCTATTGTGGAAGATATACTGGCTAACAATGGAGTTCATAAATGCATTCTTCCTAGCTCCATTACTTTCTAAGTACTCAACTTACCATGAAAACTATTCTTTATTATTATTTAATTTGTCAAAACTTTGCTCTGAATTTCAGGAATAAAACTTCTTAAGCAATGAAACCATCATCCAGCTTTCTGATGGGAGAAAGATCTATTATCTTGTTTGTGATCTAGTTCCTGCTTTTTTTTTTGGAGGGGGCTGTTTGTCTGCAGTCCCTGTGACAACCAGGTAAAA
Organism: Onychomys torridus; assembly: GCF_903995425.1. Lineage (NCBI taxonomy): Eukaryota > Metazoa > Chordata > Mammalia > Rodentia > Cricetidae > Onychomys > Onychomys torridus. Next base: position 724 of record NW_023412577.1, read on the forward strand.
AATACCTTCAGTTCACCTGATGTCAGTGTCAAGTCACACAACAAATGCTCTTCTTGTGTGTCTTTAAATATCTCTGCAGTTGTGGATATTCTGGGCACCTTTCTACCTGTGTGGCAGTGAATCACTCCACCCCACATCCTATAGTGGGCTGGACAAGCTAGTTAGCCACATTGTTTCCAGGAGGAAGAAGAGGAAGTGCCTATGGAAATCAGGGAGATAGCAGGTCTGCTTTGCAGCCTGGGGCAAGTGCTATTGAAATGCACTAGGATCTGGAAAAAGTCTTTGCCTGGTGTGGAAGGGAGGGACAGGAACCATTGTGCTCTGTTTTTAAGCACATTGTAACCCTATGGGATGTGCTCTTGTCACTCAAGTGTCACTAGCCAATCAGGTCCTCCAGGTGACCTGCCAGTCAAAAGTGGTGCAGGTTTCTTCCTTCTGCCATAGGTTTCAGACTTGGATTTCAAGAGGATCTGGTGCTATTGGCTTTGTGTGGTGTGCTGTGAGCCCTGCTGCAGGGAGTTGAGCAGAGAGCATGGCTGACCTAGGAAACCATGACAAGGTGAGTGAATTGATTCTGTCTCCAGATAGGTTGAAGCAGATGATGAGGTGTAGAATCCACTGTGTTTGGTCATCTCTCAGGATCTGGGTGGGAACCTGCCTGTAGAAACTCGGTCATCTTAGGTCCCATGTGGTACTTGAAACTCCCTAGACCCTCTGAATCACTGCTCTATGGGCAGTGTCTGCTCACAGATCTGAAAGTAGGGAGCTGTGCTTAAAAACCTCTTTGAAGCTGAGCAGTGGTGGTGGAACAAGCTTTTAATCCCAGTACTTGGGAGACAGAGCCAGATGGATCTCTGTGAGTTTGATGCTAGCCTGGTTACAGAGTGAGATCCAGGACAGGCACCAAAACTACACAGAGAAACCCTGTTTCAAAAAAAAATTTTTTTAGCACTTCTACCTGCTTTCCATTACCCCATGGAAATCAGGATGCCAAACTTGGAGAATACCTTCTATTACTGTATAGCCCTTCAGTGTTTTACATTTAATTTTTACATGTAAGATCCATTTGTAGTTAATTTTGTGAGGGGTTATGAAAGGCATCTCATGCATTGGTGGTGCATGCCTTTAATCCTAGCACTGGGGAGGCAGAGCCAGGTGGAACTCCGTGAGTTCGAGGCCAGCCTGGTCTTCCAAGTGAGTTCAAGGAAAGGTGCAAAAAGCTACACTGAGAAACCATGTCTCAAAAAAAATTATATCATGTTAAAAATTGCTTATTGGTATCATTTTTAGTGCATTAATGCTCTTATCTGTTTCTGTTCTCCAATGTCTCTAGTAATCAGTGGTTCTATTCATTTTCTCTCAAGTGATATTGATTATTGATTTCTGTTTAGAGCAATGTCTCCTTTAGTTTAAGCTTTCCTCATTCTATGTAACTGAGGATTGCATTGAACAGCTAATCCTGCTTCTGCGGCCCAGTGCTGAGAAAAAAGTCCTCCAATTTCTTCTATTCTGGGCCTTGATTAGTCAGTAAGAAGAAAAAATAAAATTAACCAGTTAATAAGTGACCCCCAATCTCTCTTGCTTTTAGTGGATTTTAGTGGAGAGTTATATATGAATAGGGACCTGTGCAAGAATTGAATTCAGTGAGCAACTTTGAAGCTGGTGGAGTCACAGTGCAGTAAGGGAGAGACAGGTTGGGGGTTGACAGACTTCCTACTTCAAGAGTACTTGAGAATAGCAATGTGAGATTAGGTAATCAATTTTAGATGTTCCAAAAATGTCCTGATTGGCCATTTCTTGGTGTCCACAGACAAGGACAATCAAGAATCTGGATAAAGGACTTATATTACCATGAAACAAAATTGCTATAGTTACAGTAGGTCAATCAAAACATATATAGGTAAAATTTGACCATTCCTAATGGCACTGTTATTTTTCATGTTTTAGATCTACACCCAGAGATAAAGGTTTGAGAAATCTTTCATGTGCTGTAATACAAATCCCTGGACTATGGAGCACATGGCCATTATACCCATTTTAACTTTTCAAAATATAGTTTTGTAATTTTTATCTGTATCATATCCTCATCCTCTTTCTTGTCTCCAAGCCATACCATACACTTTGAAAACTTAGCAAAACATCCAAAAGCAATTTCTTTTTCTTAATTTTTTTTTATTTAGTGTTCTGCCTGTTAGTAGTTAAGCGGCGCTAGGAACACGTCCCGAACACGACAGAACCACTGGAGAGTTTTATTAAAGAGGATAGAGGTGACAGGCCTGTGTGAAACACACGTGGGGAGAGAGAGAGACAGAGAGAGACTGAGAGCCTCGCACAAGATGGCGCCGGCTTTTTAAAGGTTGGGCCACACATGAGTACAGGGACTCCTGTGGGTACTCCATGCATGCGTGTAGATTACATGGCTGCGCGCGTGCTTTATGCAGCCACGTAAGGCCACAGAGTCCCGGTCCCGCAAGATGTCTGACCTGGAGATGGCTATTCTACACCAGAAATAGTTAGGCGGTCCGCCGGGCAAGCCCAACCGTGTAATTGTCTATCATTCCCGACTCTCATGTTTTTTAAAAAGAAAAACAATGTGGATAGATGGGTATGGGACGCCGTTTCTCTCAAAGACTGCTTCAGGCTGAATGGTGGACGTTGATTGGTTTTGGGGGGAGATGGGGAAGCCGTCTCCTGAAGTTCTGGGATGAAATCCTGTAGCTGTGTCCATCCTCCAAGGTGTGGCTGATCCTAGGATGAGATCCTGCAGCTGTCCGTCCTCCATGGTGTGGCTGGGAACCTTCTATCTGACAAAACACTGGTGACATAAAAAGCTTAGAGAAAAGACTCATTATTATTTTGTTTTTGGAGTTGACATTTATCTGAGGTAGATCTGGTCTGGTTGGAGACATGTTAAGGGTGGCTGTGATGTTTAAGTACTCTGGTTGATTTTTTACCTGAGACAAGCCTCATTTGAGGTGGTTTATTTAAAGGCACCTGTTTGTTTTGCTAGTTTAGCGTTTGGGAAACACAGGTGATCAGTTACTGAGTATTGAACAGTGACAAACTGTTATAACCTTACCGCCTGGATATTTTTACGGTCCCTTTTGCCTCCGGCTCTATGTGGCCCTAGTTGGGAAATTCCTCTGGAATTGGTGACAAGGCAGTGGATCCTGGTGTCCTCTGGAGCTTGAAAGTGGAAGAGAACTTTTTTTTTTTTTAAATTAGATACAAGGCAAAGATCGTGGCCCTGTCTGTATGCACATGAGAAACACAGACGGTAACTTTGAAATGAGACAATGAGCTCTTATCTTAGTTGGAAATCTTTTTCATTAAGTAACTCTGAAAGTGCAATTAAATCTGGTGAGGGAAGGAAGGCTGTCCTCTGTTCCCGACAATAGAAAGGAGTAACACCCTAAACTCCCAGGACTGAGTCAATGGCTCTGGTGTCCAGAAGGAATGAAATTGATCGCTTCCCTGCTGAGTTCTGGGTTCCCTGCTGTGTCTGTAGCCAAGCCTAGGTTTGCTGGAAGTCTTAGCTTGCTGTACCCATTCGTCTTGGCGCCTGGGGGCAGTCAGCTGACTGGTTGTCTTTCTAGGCAGCACAAGGACAAGGCTGTTGATGGGCAGGGCATTCACGAGCCCATGGCCTTTTTCATTTAAAACAGGGACCCAACAGCTTTCGGGAGTCAACAAGTGCCAGCATTTGGCAATTTCGTTTTCGGGCTTTTTCCTGACACACCTTAAATGCCACAGATGACTCTTTTGCCCGTGGGGTCAGGAGCCTTGTTCTCCAGATACTTAACTTTTAGCCGGGAACAAGAGATGGATTTTACTCTATGTCCTGAATTTTTCCTGACAATTGGTGGCTTAAGGACAGCTTTTGGAAGGATCTGCCAGTAGGCCGACTGTAAACAAATCCTTTGGAAGACTTGCTTGAGGCTATAAGCTGATTTCTTTTGGCTTAGGAGCCATCCCGATTATTGTAAACTTAATTGTTTAGATCTCAGCTATTTTTAGACCCGTCTGTGGTTCTCAAGGCTGTTTGAGAATGAGTGGGTGGAGTTAGGGTGGGGATGGAGTTAAGTGAGTTAGGGCAATTCTTAGGAACCGCCCTAGCCTGCGCATTTGAGCCCGCCCAACAATGGCGCGAAAGTCAGACAGAGGTTACACGTGGCAGACGCCTTAGTGGGAAAGGGAAAAAAGGATTTAGAGCTTTAGCAGAAAGTTTGGAGATGAAGCAACTCTTATTTTAACGTTTACTGGCTGAAGTACCTGCCACACGGTTATGTGGTCAGGTTTACCGGTACCGCAAAGTTGTTAAGCGGCCATATTTATCAGTACCGCCCCATCCGCCAAAGTAAGTGGGTGGTATATGCCCTCTGTCCCATGGCTGTAACTGAGTGGAAAATAAAAAATTAAAATAACAAACCGGGATCAGACTTCAACTCAGGCGTCCTGAGAATGAAGTAAGATCTAAGCTCAGCTAAAGTCCCCCCCTTTCGTCAAGGGATGGGAGGAGCTGCGACTGTGCTGCCGTGGGTCCACCCGGTAGACCCAGACGCCATTTTTGCTCCGAGCAAAAATGTGCCTGCCAATGCCAGCACAGCCTGGACAACCCCCGGGATTGTCCGTCGCAAACATATAGCTCAGATTTCAGCCATTAGAACAGCAGACTCAGTGTGAAAAATTGTGGCGGTATCAATAATGGAAAGCCGCACTTCTCGTGGCTGGCCACCATCCGTGGCGGCCAGCAGGAGGTGCGTGCTGGTTGGCGGAAGAATCACAAGCCATGGTTACCTTTTTAGAGCTTTTAGAGAGAGAGAAAGCTAAGATAAAGAGCAACTCTTTCCATTTGCCTGTTCGCTGGTCAGAATTAGATAACTCCCATAAAAGATTGGGATTTTTTGTTATTTTTTAAAGCATACTTGGGCCATCTCTCAGTACAGAGACGGATAAGCTTAGGAATCTGTAAGTAGGGCTGATCGAGTTGGAAAACTTATTTCCCATGTCTGTAGCGGAGAGACAAAAACGAAAAATAAACATGATCCGGAGCCAAGACCTCCCGGAGGTCTGGACAGATCTCGGGCACAAGCCGCCTTATCAACTCGTCAGCCGATAAGCGGGGGCCCCCGCTGTGTGAAGCAAGGTCTCCCCGGGAGCCCTCAACGCCCAGCCACCCAGTCGGGTGCGAAGAACGTGCCGGCTTCACACAGCCCCCAGGACGCACCTGACGGTGGTGGTCCCTTTCAGAAATATCTCAAGCTGCAGACGTGGGAGGTGGCTGGAAATCCGGGCCCGCAATGGGGGCCAGCGGTAGCCAGTAAAGAAAAGGGGAAAACTCACCAATCAGTAGCGGTGTTGCATGCGGATTTGTGCGACCAGGCTAATGGAGAGTGGTCTGTCGCGAACGGAGCAGAGTTCCCGGTGTGTATAGCGCAGTTTCTGTCCCGGTTCCCGGGTTTCCAGGCACAGAGCGCCCGGAAGCGCCCGTTTTCACACGGCACCAATGTTAGTATATATGTGCGCAATCCCTACTAAGTTCTGTCTCTTCAAGTTAGTAACAGATAGTGGGTCAAAGTCCCCTGAGGGAAACACTTGGGAGAGGAAGGATGAAATGCAACAGAAAGCCCAAAAAGGAAGGAAACTTTACCTGGGAAAAGCAAAAAAGCCAAGCTTTTCAGTTACAGCTGAGTGGAGGCATCAACGGTTTTGTTTCTGAGTGAGCTATGGAAAGGTGTTCCTAATCTTCCTAACATAAAGATCCCCTGAAGAGAAACAAACTCTGTTAGCATTGTATCCTCGCTTCTGACCAAAAACTCAGAGGTGACTGGCCAGTGTCTCTGAGTTGGGGAGCATGTCGGGGATACTAGGATTCCAGGAACACAGAGCTGAGGCAGGAAGGTAGAGGACCCAGGGGAAGATTGCCAATGAAAAAACAAAGCTAAAGCCGGTGGGAACGGCAGTTGTCCTCTTTCCTACAAGTCCTGGGTTGATTGGTCCACTGCTGCAAAAACATCTGAGAAAAGCTTTCCTATCAAATAAAAGCCCTTTCTGGGAAATCAGGGAAGCTGAACTGTGTCTGAAGCAGTTGTGCTGCTGAGTCAAAAGCTGTCTGGGGACAGAGGCCAGCCAGGGCAGAACAGAACAATCCAGAAGTAAAGCTTTCTTTTCTGTCAGAGAAAGCATCTCTTTGAGAAAAGCTTTGTTTCAACTGACTCCAGGTGAGATGGAGTGTAACCCTAAGGGGTGATTGCTTCTGGCATAAGCTCTATCCTTGAGCACCCAGACAAGCACAAGCAACCCTCTGGGGGACTGGGCCAGGTGAAGGCCTGAGGAAAACTACCAGTCCTAATGTTAGCTTAGATATGGCAAAAACCTCCCTTGCTAAGCTTAATTTATAAACACAAACCTCAGACCCCAAAACAGAAATGGACTAAAGGTCCTACCTTCAGAAGCAAAAAAGCTGTCACTGTGGCACTGGAAAATTTTTCTGGGGTAGAAGGGATAAATTGCGACCAAACTGGGAACTGTCAGGGAGAAAGACTCTGAAGAAAGAGAAGGGACATGATCCTCCCTGTGAGATCACAAGTTGCAGAGGTGCTTGTTTGAACTAAAATTGTTAACTGCAGAGTTTGCTTGTAAAATGTCTCTTCATATTTGGAAGTGAAAGCCTGATACAGAATTTTTTGAACTTAAAAAAGAAATAAAACTACAAAATTTTTGGTTAAGCGTTTCTTTATATTTGGAAGTCTAGTACCAGAATTTATCATTTGATATTTGGGACTTAAGAAATGAAATGAACAATAGTAATTTCATTGCAATGGGATAATTTTAAATTTGCAAATTGGGGGCTGGAGAGATGGCTCAGCCATTAAAGCCGAGGCTCACATCCAAAAAATGTAATTGGGTACATTAAGAGACTACTTTTAAAGTGTAAAAAAGTTCTAAGAAACTACATTTGGGGCTGGAGAGAGGTCTCAGAGGTTAAAAGCACTGACTGTTCTTCCAGAGGTCCTGAGTTTGCTTCCCAGCAGCCACATGATGATTTACAACCATCTGTAATGAAATCTGGTGCCCTCTTCTTGCCTACAGAGATGCAGGCAGTGATAGACAATTACACGGTTGGGCTTGCCCGGCGGACCGCCTAACTATTTCTGGTGTAGAATAGCCATCTCCGGGTCAGACATCTCGCGGACCGGGACTCTGTGGCCTTACGTGGTTGCGTAAAGCGCGCCGCGCAGCCATGTAATCTACACGCATGCGTGGAGTACCCACAGGAGTCCCTGTACGCATGTGCGGCCCAACCTTTAAAAAGCCGGCGCCATCTTGCGCGAGGCTCTCAGTCTCTTCTCTGTCTCTCTCTCTCCCCACGTGTGTTCACCCAGGCCTGTCACCTCTATCCTCTTTAATAAAACTCTCCAGTGGTTCTGTCGTGTTCGGACGTGTTCCTAAA